>NC_031497.1:14649929-14680988 GCF_000237925.1 Schistosoma mansoni
GATTCCTTTAAGTCTTTTATCTAACATATTTAGGCTTGTTTTTCTTCAAAATCGATGAAGTGTATTTGTTTAGGGAATTGATCTTATAAAAAAAGAATCTGAGTAGTCATACAGTTATCGACCACTAATAAATAATTTGCACTATCCATAAACATGTTTCATCTCGCTCCTCGATTTTAAACTTTCTTTTCTCGTTTTCAGCACTATTGTGGTATTCTTCCGAAAGGGCATGTGGAACATATTGACTTCGTCGTATGACATCATCAATACCCTCGGAATATATGTGGGGTCACTCTCAAGAAGTACAAAATAATAGTGTTTACATTATGTGTTGGGACTCCTCAGCAGTGCGCATCCACAATCCCGCCTCGCGAAACAGCCATCCAGTGCTACCAGGTTTTCCATGGTGGTCTAGCTTCAATTGACTCATGATCTTAACTATATAAAATTACTAAAATCTCCACAAAACCCCCTTCTGATAATAAAATAAGTTTTATATTTGTGAGTGCATTTGAAAATGAATTATTAACCTTTCTGATTGAAATAGAGGTAGATATATGTTTTGTTTGTTGAATGTTGAATGTTATACTTCGAGCAGAAATATACCAGCATGTGACAGTTTACATGACCTAAATGAGAAAAACAGAGTATTGTGTGAAACTAAGTTGTCAGGTAAGTAGCTAAAGAAGAAACAAAATACAAATTGAAGTCAATGAAATGAATGACTTCTAAATAAATATATCTATCACCAGATCTTTTGTTTAAGGAAGAATAAATGGGTTCCTTTTTAATTTATTTACCTATGGTCAGATATTTACAGCTTCCATTGTCTGAATATTTCAAATCTGAAACCGAATGAACATACGTTTAGGGACATGAAGTTATTCAAAGTTACAATTGAGATCATGAACCGATCAATGTTAGACCAGCACTAAAAACCTGGAAGATATGGATGGTCTTTTCACCATAGTATGGGACTTCTCAGCAGTGCGCATCCACGATCTCACAGCAGGTTTCGAACTTAAGACATCAAGCTTTGCGTGAACGCTTAAACTCTAGACCTTTGCCGAAGAGTCCAATGTTAGAATGAAACAGCGATCCAGGGCTTCCAGGTTTCCAATGGTGATCTAACATTGATCGTTTCGTGATTTCAATTAAAACTCAACAATCTTCACAACCCTATACTGATATTTAAAAGTTAGTCCATGTATTTTGATACGACTGAACGTCACAATCAGAATAAATTATTCAGATATCGATTACATGTGTAAGAAAATTTTTAAGTAGCCTTCATATATTATCTCCAAAGGTGGTACAACAAAATGAAAAGTCAACCATAGATACCTTGAATACGTTCATCGAGCTTTCAGTTAGTGGGACTAACAATGTTAAATAGAGCTCAATTAACAATATATATTACTCTTAATGATTACAGACTATTGTTCATTTCTTTAGTTATGTAGACGTTTAGTTTAAACTATATTTCTGTTTATTGTATTCTATTTCTTCCTTGCCACTTTATTATTTGATATCATTTTCTTAAAATAAACATATTTTAGTATTCATGATTTACAAAATGAATTTATAACTACTTTAATGACATTGATAATATAAGACCACCATGATAGTCTGGCCTAAATTGACTCGTGAGTTCAACTATTAAAATTACTGAAATCTCTAAAAACTCTCGTTCTGATAATAATAATCATGTGCTCACTAGTGACTGGCTTCAAAATGGATTTCCTGGAGTTCTAGTGATGAGCCGTAACTACTGGAGTTCAACCCGGTCTGCTGTGAAGCACTTACTCACTGAAGTCGATGGTGGACGGTCGCGAAATATCGTGGGTTGGTTTAAGTTAGCCACTAACACCGTTGAATGCCGTTTCAGTGTTCTAGAGGTTAAGCGAGACTATAGATCTTGAATTCGAGTCCCGCGTTTAAAATCGTTGATGCACACTGCTGAGGAGTCCCTTACTAGGACGAAATGGCCGTCCAATGCTTCAAGGTTTGCAATGGTGGTTTAGTTCAAATCAACTCATGATTTCAACTGTTAAAAGTGGTTATAACAATACTAGACGTTAACTTATCAACTATTGTTTATTTATTTCTAATCTTTATAAAGTTAGTGTTGTATAATGACCTTAATTAACTAAAATACGATCGTAATATGGTAAATAGTAGGAATTTGTTATTCATTTGACTAAGTACTCAACTGTTTAACTAAAATTTACTGGTTCAAATCTTTACAGTTAATTGAGTTTTACGTCTAACCTTATTCATTAACTGTTCATTTAGAAATTGATCCAAATATCTCATGTCATTATTTCATGAAATTGGGAATATAGTTAATTATGACTTGCAATCAATGGATTGGAAAGTACTGAATATTAGATAATACTCTTAAATCGTTTTTCTGACAAGTGTTAGTCAAACACGGCCTATTCGCCTGACAAATATAATATTTTACTATAAATATCCGTCTAATACCACGTGGTTCATATAATCATACCATTTCAAAGTGTTTGTCTGATGAAATGTTGAGTTTGATTGACAGTTTAAGCTTTGTTGGTTCTCTCTAGAATCATAGCGATTATTAAAAAGAAAAACTACAATTAAACCTCTCAATGTAACCTTTTCTATTCGGCAATAGCAATCTTAATTTGGAATTATTCAAACTTTTACAAACTACTCCTATAACAGTAACAGAATGTTTATGTTTGATTTGATTTGATCACCATGGTATTAAATGTAGCTAAAATTTGAAAGTTTATACTAATAATATTTCAAAATATACACCAAATATCATATTTCACTTGGTTATCCTGTAAGTGACGATTGTTCAGTAGTTAGTCATAAGTAATTATTGAAGTTTTTATAACATTAATAATAATTTGAAATTGAAATCCACTTTTGAAAGTAAACTTGATTATTGTATGAAAAACATAAAAGTCAATTTTCTTAGTATTGTTTGTTTGGATCTTCCCATTGATGTTTTTTAGGACTGCAACTGGTCAGTCTCTAATTGGCATACGTGCATACTGTGCGTATTGCCTTGATATAGCCTAAATTCACAAGCATGGTAAGTAAAGATGGATAGTGGCTAGCAGTGGAATCCAGGACGCGCGTTTCGTCCTATTTGGGACTCGCCAGCTGCTTATTTGGTGTATTCTTAAAAATGTCAATAATTCTGAAGGTAAAGTAATACGGCTTACTACAGTATTTCGATCATTTTCTTTGTTAATTTGTCAATAGAAATACGTATGGCATCTTTTATAAATAGAATAACCATTACACCGAATACAGGATAACGGCTGATTTATGTCATATTCTCAAACCAACGTGATAATATGTGGTGACGTCACTAGATTTAATTCTCTTTGTTCATTTCACAGAGTATCTGATTGACTATTCAGTATCAACTTTATAAGCATAGTCCTGTGGTAGAGACGTTCTTTGAAATTTTGACCATCATTTGTGCATGCAAGAATTAGTCCACTAACCTGCTGATTTTTAAAATATCATACTTAAAAAGAGCATCATCATAGCTGATGTGAATTTCAGTTACAAGTGAAAAAAATATTTAAGAGAAGAATTGTTCTGATTTTCATGATATGTATTTGTTTTATTCGTATAACGAATTCACTTATAAAAGTCCTACAATCTATGTTGAATAAGGCTTTAAAAACCCGTTACATATTTTAAAATTTTCGAAATTTATTATCAACGAAACATATGTTACCAAGAAAAATAGTGACTGTTTGAAATCAGACAGAAGATGGGAAAAATGGAAAAAAAATTATTGTCGGATATATATTATTTCTATCATGAAAGAAAGCTCAAATACAATAGTGACTTTAAATAAACTATAATAAATGTACACAAATTATTGTGAGTGTATGATACTCGATTGTGAAAGGTTAGTAAAGTCTAAACTATCTATTGTATGTATAAGAGAAAATCTTTTATTTTAGAAAGCACACATTGACGATTATTTACCGACTTAATATTACCATAGTGATAACAAACTTGTAATAATTTCGAAAAAAAAGAAAGTAACAATAACAAAATATCCTAATGATTAATGTTATAAACAAAACATATTTCTCCAGGTTGTAATGAAAATACATTGAATGGTAATGAATTAATAAATTGAGGCGAGTATGCTAGTAGTAGTACATATGTATTTTTCTCGTATAAAAATTATATTTCATTCGAGGTATCCGATTTTTAAATGATTTAAGTTTCTACCAGTCAGATTTATCGAACTACCATTAAGTGATCATATTCACACTGTAACATGTCTCAAGTTGAAAAGTGTTATCCATATGGTAATTATCTATAATAAACGTCTATTGTTCAATGATTATTATTTACTATTATTAATGATAATAAGTTTTGGTATTGAAAGTTTATCTTTATTGAATGCCCATGTCGACAAATATTATAACATCAGTTATAGCAGTGAAAATAATTTCATTTGACATTACAGATTTTGTTACAGTAAGGAATTATAAGCAATATTGCGGCGAGCTTCGCCTCGACAAATATCCAGATTTTATTGAGATAACGGATCGATTGAAGTTAAACAATCGGAAACCTGAAAGCCTTGGATATCCTTTTCATTTCCATTATGAATCTTCTCAGATGTACACATTGACAACTCCGCCACTGGCTAGTGATCTCTAAAAAACTCGACATTTTCCATAACTCGCTTACTGATGTATTCACACAATATTTATTTGAAAAGACATTCTAAATATGTTTTTCTATATCAGCCATTCACGTTCAGTTGCAAAGGATTTTTATCAGATCAGTTGAAGCATCTAGCACTTTCATTGATTAGAGACTAGATAGATGAATTCACTTCTTCATTCTTCTAAGGTTAGAGAAAGAAGAAAATATACTAAGAACTGTGACAATTATGTCTGAGTATACTAGTATTCAGGATCGTGATAAGTTATAGTTTTCTGTAAAAGCCTATGAGTCTTTTCAATTAATAATTATCATTTTTCATTTAGAATAAAATAGATTACCCAAAATATTTGGTCAAATGGCAATCTTAGTAAATTGTTTATTCGAAAAATTAAAAGAATAACTAGGCATGATATAAATCTGTGTATAAATATTTGTAAGTGTCGCGTTCATTAAATTCGATGAATTCATTCAAAGGTTTGTTTACTTCACATAATTATTGGCATATATGCAGTCCTAAGCATCAGTGGGAAGATTCAAACAAACAATAACAAGTGATTTTAAACTTCACACATTGCACAAGCAAGTGGCTATCAGGATTCAGTAGCTGAGTGGATAACGCAATGGCGTTTGAAGCGGACGGTACTGGATTCGAGTCCCAGAGTGAACATCAACTCTGAGATGCAGGTATATCCAGTTGACATGTTCCAAATAAGACGAAACATGCGTCCTGGATTCCACTGCTAGCCACTATCCATCTTTGCTCATAAGAATAATAATACATTTTTAACGTCTTAATAAGTAGGAAATCCAATTACTGACACACATAACTTAATGTAAACTGCTTCTTCAAAGAAAAACACTATAAAATTAGCTTATGTTTAAATAAAATCAGAAATAAATCAGATAATATATACTATGTAATTATAAAAAAATCTTGTCATCGTAATGCCATATCATTTGGACCTAGGACGATTCAGTTTCGGTTTTTGAAGTTGACTACTTTATCTCACGAACTTCACTAACATTATTCATATTCACTTCAGTAATATTTTTGTTCACAAAAGCTGAAAATCTTCACAGATTGTATCAACTTGTTGTTTGATCTTAAATTTATGAGATTTTTAACTGAGCAGATCATGTACTATAAAGAAATCATGAAGTTTGTAAACTATAAATATAAGATTGTTTCATTCCTTTACAATTCAGAATGGTGAAGTGAAAACTGCATTTAATGAGATGAAAATACCTGAAATAGATTTACATCATGGAGTTTAAACAATGATAATATGAATCAGAGGATTTTGTTTTTCCAGATCGAGTAATAAAAATTCGTAAGAATGTTAAATGTAACTGCCTAAGGGGGATCTGAAATAGTAACATGAATGAAATATGGTCTAAGTAGTAAACTGTACCAGTATGTCACTAAAATAGATCTATTTCATAGGACATTAGTCCTTACTAAATGAAAATAACAAACGATTTCTTATCATATGATAATCCCTCAGGCTAGTAAATAAAAATATCAATAGTTTGTAACGTAAACAAGTTTCCTAATAATCCTGTAATAAGGAAAATAACACAAATTGCTTTATTATTATTTTTATTATGTACGGCTGGTTAAACATTAAGACGGTTGGATATATGGGCATTGAATGATGAGTTATCACCTAGCAATACAATAATTCATGAGTCCAAGAAAAAGATATTAAAGCTGTAGTCAATGTATATATCTATAATTTGGTTATTCAACTTCATTTAGAAATGGTTGTTTAGAAATTCTCCAAAGATATTTAATACAAATCCATATATTGTTATGGCTATATGTATGTTTGTATTTTGGTAAGTTTTCAACTGTCATGAAATTTGTGTTTGCATAAAAATTAATACAGTTCTCATGACTATAGTAATACAGAACTACACCTGACATACGTTGTATAAGGTAAACTTCAGGGAAAAAGCCCAGACTTTATTTAGTTTATAGTTTAACTTTTCGGTAAACTTTAACTTGACAATAGTTTTAAGTTTGTCACATTGTCTATTTATTTATCTTTTGATTATTCAATAAATGGTACTTTTTCCTATCCCATTTGAATCTAGCGTTAATTATCGAACTAATTAAAAGTGCTATGGCGCGAGACTAGTAGGTCCTGGGTTCGAATCTCGCGAGGCGAGGTCGTGGATGAGCACTGCTGAGGAGTCCAACAATAGGTCGAAACGGCCGTCCAGTGCTTACAGGTTTTCCTTGGTTGTCTAGCTTCAATTGACTCACGCTTTCAACTATAAAAGCGATTAAGTGTAATTGTTTTGTTTTTTAAAATAATGGTTTGTTGAAAATGACTATAATCTTAATATTTACAGTTTAGTTTAATTAATTATTTTGATATAAACTGTAATTGACTCAAGGTACAAAATATTCTTTAAACATGTTAGCTACCATTATTACGCAATCAAAGTAATTTTGAAGAGAACAAGTAATTTATAATTCGAAAACAAGACAAATTATAATTCATGAATTTATCCACTAATAATAATAAGTACTTTTAACAGAGTATGGTTATATCGAATGATATGATTATTCAGTTGAATACTAATCCTACATAGTTGAATTTGATTTAATTACAGGGCTATTTTGATAAGGTAAAGTTAAATGGATATGTTAGATTTTTATGAAATTTGAGCAAAACATGAAATGGAAAGTTTATCAATAGTTGAATCATGAAATGTATGTAGTATAAGTAGTCTACCAAGTCTGCTGTAACTATTAGATAAATAAAAGTAATACATACATCTTTTAAATAGAAAGATGGGATGTTAACTAACTTCTTTAAAGATTATGTTATGTAAAAAAGATGAACTGAAACCAAAAAGGAAAGATTCACGAGGAAGTAATAAGGGACTTTAATGTTTTCTTCCCAATATTATGTTGATATTCGTCATTTTGTATGATTACCACTAAATAGGATGCTCATTTTAATTATCTACATATACGAACAGATGAATAGTTAAATATATTTAAAACTCTTAAAACATGTTTACTCATCTTTTGTTTACTGAACTTATAATTCACAACAAAAAAATATGAAAAGTAAAGATGGATATTCATAACTATTATTTTGTGTTTTGATTTAACAGTTTTGATGAATAGAATGTTCTTACTGTCTCTCAACATTTTTGGTTTATTATTGAATAAATGGATATAGATTTATTTTCATAATTATTTAATTTGTAAATCTTAAATTAGTAATATTATTGTGTAGACTATAATGTATATCTCTCTTCTTCTTCTTTTTCCTCTTCTTCTCCCTCTACTTATTTGACATTTTAATATGTTTCTTCTATATTGAATGAACATAAAGTTAATCGAACATGTTGAATGATATATATTTATTGATAAGGTTTTTTGTTACCAACATCTTTATTGATAAAATCACAAATAAAGTAAATTTATTTTTATTTAATAATTTTATTGTTACAGCTGTTTTTTCATTGAAATTTAATGTCTGATAATTAGATTATAAAAAATTGAACTCAATATATTCATAGTTGAAAGCATGCGTCAACTGAAGGTAGACCACCATGGAAAACCTGGAAACACTGGACGGCCGTTTCGTCCCATTACGAGACTCCTCAGCAGTGCGCATCCACGATCCCGCCCCGCGAGATTCGAACCCAGGACCTAACAGTCTCGCGCCAGAGCACTTAAACGATTGACCACTGAACCGGCATCCAACGGTGTCAATGTCTAACTTCAACGAATCCACGAAATTGAGCGACCATTCACCAATGTCTTCAGTGAGTTGATATCTCCCAACAGACCTGGTTGAACTACACTGGTTACTGCTTCTCACAATATAATCTTATTGAATTTTAATTTTCTTATATTAATCAAAATATTTACAATTAATCGTTTCACCTTACTCAAAAATAATCCCATTATTCATTGTCTAGTTTTATAATTTCAAATATTTGGTTGATATAAGGCTAATTTAACTAGTGAAATTTCAAACCAGTTACTTTTATATTACCCAATTCTTCTTCCTCCTATCAATCGATAAAGTACGAGTTATTCAATCTAATAAAATTTAGCTAATCTCAATTTTTATCATAGGCATCATAAAATGAATGACATGTATGTTAGTATCTCAATATTAATAATCCGGACTCAAACATTAAATGTAATCAGACATTGTATGATAAAAGACACTGAATACGAATCGTAGCCTGCGGAATTAGTTCTCTGTTTTTCCAGACTATTCTGATCTGAACTAAAGTATTATACCTCATTTTTAATATATGTCGCTCCAGAGGAAATTAACACAAGTATGCAAAAGATTGAGGCTCTATACATTTATAATCGAACAAGCAATATTTCTAGACCTACACTTCTTTGAAAAAGTGTCCTACATGTCTTCAGTGAGTTGATATTTCCCAACAGACCTGGTTGAACTCCACTGGTCACTGTTTCTCACTAGAACTCCAGGAAATATCTCTTGCAGTCAGTCACTAGTGAGCATATGATTATAATCAGAAGGGGTTTTGTGGAGATTTCAGTATTTTCATAGTTGAAAGCATGAGTCAAATGAAGCTAGACCGCGAACTCAATATTCTTATTGTTGTTTTATTTTATTGATTATATATTAGAATTAATGTATTAATTGTATTTGACTAAATTTTAAATAATCTATTTATCATTTTGACTGGAATAGTAAATTTGCAAAATATTTAAACAAAACACTTAGATACATTTTTTTTCTTGTCTTTTTTATAAAAAAATTAGTAATTAAATCAATTCTCAATACAATTTAAATTATTGTAAGCAAAGATGGATAGTGGCTAGCAGTGGATAACGCCATAGCGTTTGAAGCGGACGGTACTGGGTTCGAGTCCCAGAGTGAACATCAACTCTGAGATGCAGGTACATCTAGCTGACGAGTCCCAAGAGGGACGAAACGCGCGTCCTGGATTCCACTGCTAGTCACTATCCATCTTTGCTTATAGATGTAATTTGTTTATCTTTATAAATTTTTTATTAATTTTAATGTGGTAATAAAATAAAAAAAATCTCGTTTGAATTACAATATACAAATGAATATTCATGTTACTTTTTTTTATTTATTTTCTTTTTTTTATAATATTTCATGTAATATAAAGAAAAATAAATAAAACATTGATTTATTTAGTTTTATACTTTATAAATTGGATTTAAAATTATTTTTTGTTTTGTTTTTAGTCTATAAACATTTTATGATTATATTTTTGTTTAAAACAATTGAAGTTGTTGTTTTAAACATTTATAAACTGTTATGATTAAAATTTATTAGAAATATGATTTACACTTGATTGATTTTTTAAAAAGTAATAAGTTTCTTTTCTTTAAGAATATTTTGTGATATGTAAAACGGGGAATAAGTGGATACTTTTGTTATTTTACAACATATTAAGACAATGAATGATTTAGTAAGTTGATAATGAAACATCGATTGATAAGATGACAGTTTGCCTAGTAACTGATTGTTATATATATATATATATGTATCTATGTGTATATCTCTATCTATCTATCTATCTATCTATATCTATATCTATATCTATCTATCTATCTATCTATCTATCTATATATATATATATAACACGAAGTTCAGCGAAGGGATCTCTTTTCAACGAATTTATTATCAAGCTGTACGATCGTATATATATATATATATATGAAAATGTTTTGTTAAAGTACTAATTTCGTGAGGAAATGTGGACACTAATAACCAAGATTATAATACTAGATTACGTAATATATATATATATATATATATTAAAATAAGCTTGTGTACTCAGGAAGACGTGACAAACCTTATTCCATTGTAAAAAAACATCATTTAAACGGAATTACAATAAAATGAATTTATCAAACATGTGAAATCATTCGGATCAGTTAAATGTTGATTCTTCAGTCTCGTACACCTGTTAATGAGAACTCATGTTTGGATAATAAAAGATTCGTTATTATATACTTTCACTATAATAGTACATTGAATATAGCAAGAAAAAGATAAGCGATCCGCTCAGTTGAATTTAAATGTTGGGTACTAGTTTAGTGTAGATCAATAATTAGTGTATAATGTGGTTATAAATGTCCCATATTAATATTAAAATGTCTAGATATAAGGATAAAATTTATAATTGACCAATTAGTGCTAGAAAGCTGTTTTGTTTCTGTTTAAGATTACTTGATAATGGTTCCATATTACGAAACAGAAGTCAAACCGTTCAAATCTTCTTAAAAATATCTAATTATGTGGTAACCATGTATTTAATGAATTATCTAAAGCTTTGGAGGATAATAGTGTCCGGGGTAGTTAATCAAGTTGGAAGTGAGATTACAATATAATGGTGAAGTTCGATGAGAATCACCATAATTTGACTGAAGTTTATGTGTACTATTAAAGGTTAGATATACATAAGCAGTTAAACAGGTTGTATTTAACAAGCTGATATTAAATATCTGAATTTATTATCTGAAAGCCTTTTGATTGTTTAGCGTATTGTCTAAAGAAAATTCGTACTACTAATCGTTTTCATCAATATATCATATATTTCGAAGATTTTCTTTTCCTTTCCTGTTTTAAACCCTTCTTACTACGTTGATCTGAAAGAGTCTGATTTATTTCCATTAATATTAAACTGTATCAGAAAATATTTTGTTTGTCCAAGACAAATTTCCAGTTGTGATTCAAGTTGTTTACATTTATAATCTTCAATCAACCTTGGAAGTAGAATCCCGATTTCATAGTAAAGATGACCTCAAAAAAGTAAGCGAAATAGTTTGTTTTAGATAAGTTTATGGAAGAAAAGAACAAAATATTTGTTATTCCCTGTTCTCATCAACTCCGTTTTAGTTTTTTCAAAGAAATCACTGGAAGAAAAGTATGATATAAAATTCTATTGATAACATTTAAAATTTGGGAGTTTATTAAAAGTTTAATTTAAATTACCATCAAACGTTGACAGAACCTAAATGTATTGCTTTTTAATAAACTTAAAATGGAAGTCGATAAACATCTACAACATTAGTAGCTAAAATTTTATATTTATGAAGTATAAGTTTTCAGGAGGTTGGCTGGAAATTTAGCTAAGTGATAATATGGTGATTGAGACATCTAGAATCAGGAGCACATGCAATCTAGTATTGTATAGTTCAGTTAGATGCTGCAGTTGTGCTAAGAAATTAGATTGTTTAATAAATTGAATCCTGAACGGATCAAAAGCTTAAAAATTAAATTAAATTTATTGCCAAATGGGGTTTGTGGGGATTGTAGTAACTTTTAGTGGTTGAACTCATGGGTCGATGTAAACTAGACAACCGTCGATAACATGGAAGCACTGAACAACCGTTTCATTTTAGTATGGGACTCCTCATGAGTGCGCATCTACGAACCTTAATTCTGATCCTAATCATCATGTTCTCACTAGTGACTGACTTTAAGATGGATTTCCTGGAGTTCTAGTGAGAAGCTGTGACCAGTGGAGTCCAATCTGTGTCAGGTAGAGACAGGTATTTACCTCAGACAATGGATGAATAGTTGAGCAAGATCATAGATTCGTACTCCTGAGGAGTCCCAAACTAGGACATATGGGCTGTTCAGTGCTTCCTAGTTTTCAATGATGGTCTATCTAACATCGATCCATGAATTAAACTATTAAAAATTTGTTTCCAACTACAACTAAGCATCATAATTTTTCGAAGTAATAACTTTACATTTAACTAGATGTTAAGGCTGTGCATTGACTCATTACGAGTTAGTTTATGGAAAAGTTGTTTCTAATCAACTTGTCATGAATATTGATATAAGCAGGAAAGAATTGACAATTAAAATCTTCAAACATATTTTGATGCAGCCATTTTGTTAATATCTAAAACTTTAAGCAATTATTAAGATAAAACTAATTAATTATAGTTTATGGTAAACGTTTTCCATTATCGTTCTCTTAGTCGAAAAAAAATCATTTTTCTTTTTCTTTTTGGTTACTATGTCTGCTTGTCTAAACACTGTTTTGATTAGCTTTCATCTAATCAGAATAACTGTAGAACTTGGTTTGTTTACAATAACAATAATCAGTGTTTGGCTATACTTTTTTCAAAAAATATTTTCTTTCTACCTCTTATTTTGATTCAGTATGTTTACCAAAAGTGTATTCAGCTTGCAACATTGAATGGATGTATGTATATACATAACATTTACTGTAAATCATATAACTAGATTCTAGTAAAAATGACATTGATAAGAAGATCTAAGGCGCCATACATTTGATCTCACAGAATGACCATAATCTCCACGTTTATTTAGTAAAGTAGACTTGTCAGTGAAATCATAGTACAACTGTATTGTAGTAGCTTAGCTTCTTTAATCCATCATCTAGATTACCGTTATAATATAAATCTCAGAGTTGTTTGAAATCAGAAGGCAATGAGATGCGACAGCTACAATTTATTAGCTGATAGCGCAGGTAACCAAGCTTGGAGAACATCGCGCAAACTTGAAGCAGAAAGGCGAATACGTATATAATATGGTGTGGGTTACTTATATCCACATAAGTAATATATAGTGATGGTCAGAAAGAGAATGTATTTCACTAGAAGATTGATAACAAAAGAATGGGGACGGAATGCAATTGGTATGAAAATCCATGAAAAATGAACTCAGAGATGATGGACTGATATTTGCACAAGGGACAGTCAGTATTGAGACAATTGATTATTAATTATCAGAAGCGGTTTTGTGGAGATTTAGTATTTTTTTTCATAGTTGAAAGCGTGAGTCAATTGAAGCTAGACCACGATGGAAAACCTGGAAACACTGGACGGCCGTTTCGTCCTATTATGGGACTCCCCTTCTGATAATTAATATAATCATATGCTCACTAGTGACTTCGAGAAGTATATTGAGGAGCTCTAGTGAGAAGCAGTGACCAGTGGAGTTCAAAACCACGTCTGTTGTGAGATAGGAACTCACTGAAGACAATTGGTGAATGGTTGCTCAACTTCGTGGATCAGTTGAAGTTAGACATTAACACCGTTGGATGCCAGCTCAGTGGTCTATCGGTTAAGGGCTTCGGCTCGAGACTGGTAGGTCCTGGGTTCGAATCTCGCGAGAGCGGGTTCGTGGATGCGCACTGCTGAGGAGTCTCGTAATGGGACGAAACGGCCGTCCAGTGTTTCCAGGTTTTCCATGGTGGTCTAGCTTCAATTGACTCACGCTTTCAACTATGAAAAAAATTGATTATTAGTTTGAAAACTAACTGTTCGCTGTATGGTTGTCAGATTTTAGTGAGATATTCTGTAAATTTGTGCTCAAAAACATTCGATTTTTCTTACTCGTCTTCTTGTTCACTACAATACGAGCAAATACATAGGCAAACCTATAGTCAAATTGCATAAGTGTACAGCAAGGCAAATCAAAAGCTCATAATATGGTTTGAGTACATATGTACATGAGGGGGAGGATGATTCATCGAGTGACATTTGAGCAATCAACATTTTAGCTCGAGTCTGTCATGTTCAAAGAAATGTGCCAATTGTTACTGTTCAAAAAACATAGTCTGTTAAGTAAGTTAATAAAAGGGCTTAACCAAAATTAACTATAATTGAAATTGGTTGTAGGATAGTTGCTATAGTAGCATTTTTGTAAATTTGATAAGCTACACTTATATTCTGGTATATTACGAATGAAACTTTATTATTGTTTACTAATGAGGACAATTTCATGTTTCTAATGAGTTAAAAAGGTAAGTGATGTTGCTGGGATAAACATCGAAACTATTTTGCTAAAACAAAAAGTTTATTTACCTGTCAGTATTAACTTAGTTGCATTTCAGCAACCAGTTTTTATAATCAATTTAATTTCCTAGCAATTCAGTTTCATGTAACCTAAAAGAAAATAAACGATTTCAAACCTTATCGAACCTTTGGGTTGATTAGTACGAGTAGATTAGTGTCAGGATGAACTGAAGACCTAAGAAATAAAACTAATGTGCCCAAACAAGAAAAAACTTACGTACAAAATTATGTTAAATTACAGTTTAGGAATGAGAAAGACAGGATATAATTTGCCATGCTGGCTGACTGGAATTATAAATCCTCGAATTGTTTGTGTGAAACATTCGCATTTCTCACACATCTCAGATCATCAATCTGTGTCAGTAATGAATGATTTGACTGTAGATTTTAGTCAATCTTATTTCTATTATAAGTATTGTAATTTAATAAGACCATGAACAGCTCGACATGAACAAGTGATTTTTTAATTCATTCATTTAACAACTAAGCCTACACATTAATATATATTTTTAATTTCTCAGTACTTCAACCAACTAAATCGAATCTACTGAAAAACTCATTCATTGATAAAGTTTAACTGGTTCAATATTCTACACTTCGCAGCCTTGTGTAACGATCATCTGTTTCGGTAGATTATTAAATTTTTAAAAATAAAATAACTGATAACAAAATTTCTTCCATCGAAACATTTGTTCCATTTTTTAGTTTAATTATTCTGTGGTGCTACTTATGTTGGTCGAAATAAGTAGTATGTAACACCAATGTGAAGTATAAAACCTGGCAGCAGAAGGCTATGAAAGTCGACTTGGAGAAAATAGAAAAGGAATAAGAAAAGAATTGTAAATTCGAAGAATCATACGGAAAGTGAAAGACAAATGTTGGAAATGAAGTATTTAATGTATGGTCCTTATATTTTACCAAGAGATTCGGTAATTCTGCGTCACAAATACAATCAGTTGTCCTCAACTGTGTTTTAGTTCATTACAATGCCACAATACACATTAAATCCATCTGATGATTAGTGTTTGAATTTATATCTTATGTTTATTCAAAGTTTCATCTAGAGTACATCTGATAATTATTAGTAAAAGTTAATTTTTCAAAACTTGTTTATCTAATTCAAACTAAAAATGAATTGTTTCACTTCCAAAATGTCACAGATTAAGATCAGTCTGGAAGCACTATCTTACAATTTAGGCATCAAACGTTTTACGGGTATAAGAAAATTAACAATGTTACACTGTTATCCTAATAAATTCTTCTGGGATTCCATTTCCACTATAGCATTATTCCTAATCAATTTATAACTTGACAGTAGAGCGTTTTCAAGAAAATATGTAACTGAATAGAATGACAAGTTATGAAGAATAGTATCTTGATATCCCTACATTATATATAGTTTAAAATATGAAATCTTGACATTTACTTTACCAGAGTGAAGTTTAAACATTTTTACATTTAGATAGTCAAATACTGAAATATGTTTTCTTGTTTCATGTCAAACAGAATGATGTTTTGACAAAGTAACCATTAAAATACTTCACAAAAATAAAAAATGTAGACACGTGTATATATCAGTGAATATAATAAATGATATTTATTAATCGGAATATATATTGAACAGCAATAGATTATTAAACCTGAAGTTTCAGTCAATTTTCTGTAAAGGTATTTGTTCAACGAAAAACGCTTAGATTGAACGATTGTGTCTAGATGAAGTTTTATGTTGTAAGTTATATGCAGAAAATGCAGGTTGACAGGAAACGCCTTTAACTGTAGAAGCTTTAAAGTTTATGGTCAACAGGCATGATGACGTATATTTCGAGGTTTCTAATAAGGAATCTTCTTTGAGAAAAGTGAACTACTTATTAACAAACAAATCAAATTGTCTTTTATATCGTTTGAAGTATATAATTTCCTGAATAAATTAAACTGCAGTATTAGTAGCAAACTTAATAGATATTTAAAGTAACTATGTTTCACTGGGTTTTAATCAACCTCTTGCTAACTTTATGTCCCGAAAATTCTGAACAGAATCCTAAACAGTTTCTGGTGACAATCTCAATGAGTAGCTAAAACGCGGAGGCATTTAACATATTCTTGTTGATATTTACTTCGACAATGGGATTACTAACCTATATTTTCATTGAATGATATATTGAATTTATGCTAATTTGTTTACTGATCTCTGACTGGTATGAACAATCCCTAAATATATTTTGTATCCTGATAGACCAAGATATTATAAATTACTAACAGACCGTAACATTTTATTCTAAAGACATTATGAATTGTAAATCTTAACTTAGTTGTTAATGTAAGCAAAGATGGATAATGGCTAGCAGTGGAATCCAGGACGCGTGTTTCGTCCATCGCACAAGCAAGTGGCTATCAGGGCTCAGTGGCCGAGTAAATAACGCGATGGCGTTTGAAGCGAAAGGTACTGGGTTCGAGTCCCAGAGTGAACATCAACTCTGAGATTCAGGTACATCCAGCTGACGAGTCCCAAATAGGACGAAACATGCGTCCTGGATTCCACTGCTAGCCACTATCCATCTTTGCTCACAATGCTTGTGAATTTAGGCTATATCGAGGCAATACACATAGTATGCACGTATGCCAATTAGAGACTGACCAGTTGCAGTCCTAACACATTGATGGGAAGATTCAAACAAACAATATTAAATGAATTTAGTTGTTAATGGTTCTGTCAAAGGATATACAAGATAGAAAACATTTTATCTACCGTGATTTTATATGCTTTTCTACAAGTTGTTGAGTGGATTGGACTGCTGATATGCATAATTAGTTGGTTTTATAAAGATCAAATGTTTCTCAGAATATTGTTATAAGGTTAGAAAATGTTTACTTTAGAGAATGAACCAAATTTACATAAACATTAAGTCCGACTAATTTTTTATTTAATCAAACGATGGTGCCGAAAATTTTTTAACGATTTTTTTCCTGAAGTCCTAATGAACATAAATAATGAACATAAGTATCCAAAAATACTGTTTACTGCTTGATAGAGAGCAATTCATAAAATAAATTATAATTTGCACTGACATAAATATAATGGATGAGGGCACATTATTGCAAAAAGTACTAGAAAGTGAGTATAACTAACTATGCACTGATTCTTTCAATTCAAAGACTATGAATAGTTTAATTTAAGTAAAATCGAATCTCAAGCTCAAATCTTTCATGAAAATTACACCTCAGTCTTCTCTAAAATCTGAACTTTCTAACACTTATAATTAAAATAGAGTGGTTAACTAACAGATTATTTGTAGTTTATATCAAGAATTACGTTAGTTCATATATTATTAAGGCTACTAGTTATACTTCAAAGGTAATAATGTTAAAAATTTTTACTTAAAGACATCATTTAATTAAATGTGTTACTAGATTAAATGATGTTTAATTGCCGTAGAATTCCGTTGTGATCTGTAATATTACGTCAATGAAAAAGTTGTTGCTACCCAAACTATTACCTTGGGGTGAACATTCTACCCAATAGTTTTGTTAATGCAATGTGTCAATGAACTTATATCTACAAATAAAGATAATGAAAACGTTCTGTAAAATCATTGAAAAAAGATTCCTCATTTTTAATGAGATTCTTTCTATTAGAATGAATGTTGTTGCTTTTCTTTGATTCATCTACTATCACAAAGAAAACATTGTATCCTGTAACTGATTTTATAAATAATGAAATAATCTTGATTAGTTTAAATCATCACTGAAAGATTATTCTATGAAATGAGGATAATTTATTGTGGCTCAGTGATCTGACTCCATTTGAATTGTGTAAATAATTGTTATTGAAATATACATGTCCCCATTCCTCGCATATGTTTATCATGGACTTAGATCGCGTTGGTGATTAACGGAATTAAATAAGTCAAATACGAAAATGGATTTTTAAATACCCATATTTCGTACAATCGTTGATCGGAAAGCAAAGCAAAACAAAACGACGCGCGATGGAGAAGGCGAGTTAGTCAACTCAGTTTAATCAAGCGTGAATCAATATTTATAGTCAGACCAAAAATAAGTTCCAGGTACATAATGAGTAAGGTAAGTAATTAGTCCACAAACGACCACATAAAAAGCAGTCCGCATTAATAAGCGAATAAATGACAGGGTAAAAACGTGGCTTGAGAAGAATGAATGGATTAATCTGTTCAGAGGTTAGAATAACCTAAGTGGGTTTGGCAGAGTACTGTGGTGTGGGTGGTTACATCTACATAAGTAGTATATGATGGTGGTCAGGCAGAGAATATATTTCACTAGAAGATCAATAACAAAAGAACAGGGACGGAATGAAATTGGTATGAAAATGCATGAAAAATGAAATTAGAGACAATGGACTGACATTTGCAGAAGGAACAGTCAGCATTGAGACGATTGATTAATAGTTTAAAAATTAACCATTTGCTGCATGGCTGTCAGATTTTAGTGAGATATTCTGTAAATCTGTGCTCAAAAACATTCGATTGTTCTCATTCATCTTCCTGTTCACTTCAGTACCAACCTCTACAAAGTCACTTACTGGAATGTTATTTAGGAAACTAACAGTAAAACTTGAAATCATTATCATTTACTAACCAACGTAATAATTTCCTTCTATATTATAAAAACTAAGACATATAACAGTAGAAAAAAACTTTTATTTGCCAGATAAACTACCATGTTGTTGCGAGGGGAAGATTATTAAATATTTTTAAACAAACTAACAAATTCATTCAACTTTAGTTGACAATACATAATTTCTATGAACTGATGAATAATTTAAATAAACTGTTTCTATTTAGTTACATAATAAATTGGTTTTTAATTACTTTTAAACCTTTCTTATAAAAGTATATTATTTGACTAGAATGAAATAACTCGCTTTACTGATCAATTGTTCTGCTTTGTGACATTCATTCATTGGAAGTTATTGGGTTTATTGTCACTTAACATTACTAGACAATTGTTCATACTAGTTCAGATGATCTACTCAACCATGTAACGTTTTTTTCTATTTCATGACATATTTACATATTAATTCACCTACATCAATATATTTTATAAACTTTTGGATGTATATTGTTACTACATGAAAACTGCATAGAAGTAAATGTCGTATATTTTAGTTTATCTTCAGATTCAACAGTGTCTCAATTGGGTATTTTTTAATTCATAAATCATCACTCATAATTTGATTAAATGTATGCAATACATTTTAAACTACATAATCTTGAGATGGTGAAGATTTGTACCCCAGGTGGATGTCTACATGCATGCATATGAACAAATGTGGACACACATTCTACTGGAAAAATGTTGAGATATTGGTTAAAGGCGATCCTAAAAACACCAGAGAATTTCTAGAAGCTTGGCACTTAGGTTTATCAGCAATCAACAAATACATTGAAATAGATCCAATCAATCAACCAATCGGAAAAATCATGGACGAATATAGGACCAATAATCAAATCAACGGGAGATACAATCAAAATAAGAAGTGAACAATGACAGGTTAATGACCAACAATAACCAATCAAGATCGAGGTCGACAGGATAAGCTGAGTCATATGTAGAGAAATCCGAACACTTCGCTTTTCCCTGAAGTTTGTGCTGTTGATATCGTTCAGAAGAACAATGAAAGCTTCACGATCGAACCATTCAGCTCAGAAAACAAAACTTCACTTAAAGTAAATCATCTGAATTCTGTTTATCTGATTATCTTCAAAGATATTTTTTTCTTTCAAACCGTGACACATTTATGATCAGAGGAAAAGTGGCTGTTTAAAATGACAAAGATGATTTAAGCAGAATAGCATGAATTTGTTTTACTTTGTTAGTTTATTATTATTATCATTATTTTTATTATTATTAATGGCTTTATTCAATATTATAATCTGATACAATATAGAAATCTCAGCACGAGTTATTTCAGCAAGTTTTTTACCAAAAAAAACAAAAAAAACCCAAGAAAAACAAAAAAAAACAGAAAAGGGATGAAAAAGGTTTAAGAAAAACTGAGTTTATACAAATTATCAAATTTGAAACATGCTTAAGAAGACAGGTTATTTACTAGGTCAACTCTAACAGCCTGTTCGTCACAAAGTAAATTTGCTAAGTAAGGTATTACAGGACTTTTATAGACTTGTTTCCGTGTATGGATTTTAATGTATTTACGTCTCGTTCTACCAGAAGATATACAAAGAGAAAGATATGAATGAAGCGGATGGTTAGTATCTGATAAGATAACACCTGCCAAGAGTTTGCAAGACTTAAGATGTCTATCCACAAGCATATTAATAATGACTTCAAAAGATTCACCACATACCTTGCAAACCGCCTTCAGCACTCTACGCAAAACAGCAAAGTCTTTTCTCAAAAGCCCAGGAAAGAATAATGGAGAACAATATAGAATAATAGGTAATATGCAGGAATTTACAAATTGTAAGAGTAAATGGCGAGTAATCCCAAAAGCATGCAGCCTCTTTATGTAGTGTGTCAAACGGTAAACTTTTTTCGATAAGAGTAAAACATGAGAAGACCAAGAAAGATCAGAGGAAAAAATGACACCAAGATATTTGACCTTTGACACTGTGTTTATTAAGGAGTCAACAGTGGCACAAGCATTATGGGATCCCAAAATAGAGTGTAGGTTCTGTCCATGTCTCAAGCTAAAATTAACAGCTTGACATTTAGATGGATTGAGTAAGAGACCATTACCAACAGACCACCTTTCAATACGAGATAAAAACTCATTCATGTAAGGAGGTAGAAATCGGCATACATACAGTGAGGTTGTCCGCATATTTTACAAAAGTGTTTTCTGTGGAAGATGGCAGATCATGCAGAAAAAAAGAGAAGAGTAGAGGTGAAAGAACAGCTCCTTGTGGCACACCTACAGTAGGTAGTAGAGATGTTGAACACTTTCCTTCAAATACAGTGTACTGTTCTCTTCCAAAAAGGTAGGAACATAACCAATTGGTTATCCAGCTGTCAGTGTCGACGCTGATCAGCTTGTTAAGTAAGAGGTGTCTTGGAATAGAATAAAAGCAGAAGTAAAGTCCAGGAAAGCGCATCCAACATACTTCTTACCCTTTTCCAACCCGAACACTATATTGTGATGCAGAACAGCAACGGCATCTAATGTGCTTCTTTTGCATTTGTAAGCAAACTGATATGGATCACAGTGCTCTTTTATTGCAGGTTGAAGTGGTTGTATCAGTAATTTTTCCATTATTTTGAGGAAAGGTGAAGTTATTGCAATGGGTCTAAGTTTCACATTTTTATCACCAGAAGCTTTCTTTGGTATAAGGATTATCTTTATCTTTCTCCACATTTTCGGTAAGACATTAGTTGAGAAGGATCTGTTAAAGATATTCGTTAACGGATAACATAAAACATCAGCACATTTTTTAAAAAGGAGGTTTGGGATACCATCAGGTCCTAAACATTGGGATGAATTAAGTGACTGGAGACATTTTCGGACATCATTTTCAGTGAAACTGGAAACACAATTATTCTTCAGACCCTTGGATATAGGGAGCATTATGTCAGATGACTGACGTATAAAGGACTTATTTAAGTCACAAACATTCAGCTGGTTATCGCTTCTAGTCTTCCTGTTCCCTGTAATTTCTTTAAAGAGTTTCCACATACTTGGAGAGCTTTTACAAGATAGGAGTTTTTGAGTAAACACAGAGTTGAGACGTCTAATCTCTTGGTTTATTTGACCATTTAACTTACGAACTTCAATGGTATTTTTCTCCTTGTACATCCTTTCTTTTACCCTCCGTAGTCGTTTTAGTTGTGGAGATGTAAGTCGATCAAAACTTAAAAAGAAGGTTTCGGTAGGACAGCAAATATCAAAACAGAACTTAAGATAACAGGTGATAACATCAGTTGTGTTTTCTATTGAGTCATCTGTAAATAATTCCCAGTTGGTCGTACGAAACATGTTTTTTAGATTTTGTAAATTTTCTTCTGAGTAATTCCTGTATATTACTTTTTTGGTATGGTGTATGTGTGTACTCTTTCCATGTTTACCATATACTTTAGGCAGAACACGAATTATACAGTGATCCGAGCTAGACAATGGAGCACGTTTGCGAGTCACATAGGTACCCACATCATTAATGAAAACCAAGTCTAGATGAGCATTCAAACGAGAAGGAAAATCTACTACATTTAGGTGACCTAGTGATGTAAGGAAGCTACAGTCACATGAATTGAAATCACCACATACAATTGAAAGTGAATCACTGAAGGCAGTAACGGCGAATTCAGTAAATTTATCAGCGAAGACAGATAGCGCAGATGATGTGCAGTCTGGAGTCATGTAGATATTGGTAACATAAATATATTTGTATTTATTTAGGTGTTTTGGACGGCACCTTAAAGTTAGACAGTCAATAAAGTCATTTGAAAACTTGAAACAGGCAAAAGTAGATCGACATCAGTTAACGTTCACAAAAGTAGCTACTCCGCCACCACAGGTCTTTTTATTGTTTGATCGATCCTGACGATAGATATTAAAATCACGTAATGATACTAAGCAATCATCCTGTAAGTCAGTTAACCAAGATTCTTGAATTGTGATGACACCACAATTACGATACATGTTTTGACTTAGCAGAAATTGGAGATAGTCCACCTTGCTAATTAGTGATCGACAGTTAGAGTTAAGCAGCTCGGGAATCGACATTTGATTAATGTTTATTCTCTTTAAAGCATATTGCCAACCACCACGATGTCTCTTATTGTACTTGTTCATAATTTTTGCAGCGAAAGGACGTAAGCTTTTCATAAACGCGCCTGTATAGGTTATGCGATTAATAAAAATAGTGATAAGTTAAAAAATTGAAAAAACCCGGATAACTTGTTGAAATATTTAGATGGCAGAAACAGGTAGCCCAGGTATTCAAGCAGGCCGCCTACTCAAAAAACCAACTATGTTTGTAAATTAAAATTATAAGATAACTTGAAAATACTAACAAAAATAGATTTCACCAGAAGACATTGTGAATATTGTGTCAGCATAATATAGCAATGATTAAGATAAAGTGAAGAGATTGAATAAAAATATTGTAGAACCCCATTGTATTCAGAAGAATATTGGCGATATTGAGAGTGGCAAACACCGAAAGGGTGTAAGTATGCAGTCAAGAAATGGAATAAACAATAATGTCACGGAAAATAAAATAGAATGAGTAAAGTTAATTTATAGTAAAAAAGTAAGAATTGTTGATTTAAAAGTAGGTCGAATAAAGAATAGGATGAAATAAGCAGATGAGTGGAAAAGCTCAAAAAATATGATATTATGAAATATAATCCATGTTTCAAAGGCAGTGAAAGGACAGCAATTGTTTCCTTTTGAACTTATCAGTTGGAATTTCGACTCTTCGTAGGAGTAATTACAACAAACTTTGTCAAATTTCTAAAGGTGTCTAGAAATTATCCCGTTTTCATTTTACATGAACACCAACTACCTGTGAAATGCAGTGATAAATATTCACTTATATCAGTGCACGTGAAGAATAATGAAAACACGAAGTCGATTCAATTTATCAATCAAACAGGAAAATCCTGGACAAATGTAGGATCGAAATCAAGTTGAAGGGGTAGACAATCGAAATGAATGTATAGACAACGATAGGTTAATGTCCGACAGTAACCAAGCAAAATGAAGGTTGATAGTACAAACTGTCTGACATATGTGGAGAAATTCGAATAGCTCACTTCTACATGAAGTTTGTACTGATATTGCTAATGAGAAGAACAATGGAAGCTCCATGATTTAACCACTCAGCTCAGAGAACGAAACCCCATCAAATTTTTCTCAAGGTTCCTACTTATATCAGGAAAAGACTTTTTGAGACATATCTAAAGTTAGCTCCTTTTCTTTGGATCAGTTTGACTGTTTTTATAGGTATGTGTAAAGAAACAACTAAAACTAACATAAAAGAAGTACATATCTACTGCTGATTAGTTACCGAACTTGTTTTTTTTTCAGAATTATTAGTTTGATGGTAGTATAGGCACTAGTGAATCGATTGTTAAGTTTTCTAGTGACTGGGTCTGTGAAGTCATACTTCTTAAAAGTTGAGATAGATAAAGGTGTGTTTTTAATTCACTTCAGCTGTGATAAACGACTTTTGAGAACCTAATGACATAAAGTAAGTTGGTATTATTGTGCTGAAATCTTTGTTCTTGCATTTTTTGATTGTGAATTAAGTGTCTGAGTTATTTGTTCAAACTTTTAAATATGTTTAAAATCTTGGTATAAAGGGTGAAATTTCCATTCGATAATCGATTTTAAACTCATAAATGAACTTATATTCATTCCTTGTTTTCTGCAAAATATTCTATTTATCTATTACTTACCAAGTTTTGAAGTTTTCAGTATTTGGAAACCTGTAACTTCAAAAATAAATAAAAAGTATAAATGATCAGCGTTAATTTGTCATTAGATGCTTGTTTTCTTGTCATTGCCTTGAATCTTTCAAAAGTATCTGCTTAATACATCAGATTTTCTTTTGTTTAACTTGTTAAATAATTTCAACAAAGGATAGTTACTATAACTGTCTAAACGCTAATCTCACAATTTTGATCATATTCATGATATACTCTTCCTACATTGTAATTTATGTATTTATTCATAACTTAATACAAACTTTATTGTCAAAACTGATGTTATTCAATAAGACAAAAAAACAGCTTTTCATTTTGATGTCCGATTTGCTACAGACTTACATTCTGAATTGAATACAAATTAATTCTGTCAATTTCACTGATTCCAATCCTTGACTGGCGGACATCATTTGTTTGTTTTGTCTTGTTGATGTAAAGAAAGTCAAAATATGCATTGTGGATTGTAATATCATTTTTTTTTAAATTCATTATTTTTTTTTCTTAATGTATAGTGTGAAATGTCAATTCGCTTTACTTTGGATTTGTCTAAGATTATTTACATTATTATGATAAAGTTTATTTTATTAATTGTCAAGTCATTTTTTTAAGGAATAAGAAAAACAATAAATTTCTATGATTTCGGCTTTCGGTAATATTCAATATTAAATCTGTCATTTGGATGATATGTAGTAAATTTATGGGTAAATTTGTATTCGTTTTTCATCTATAAAGAACTAATGTTTACCCTGGTTTGATAGGATGAAAAAAATATTTGATTGCTTAAAGGTAAATGACTGGGAGATATTGTGAGTTACATAAGAAGGGCTAAGAATACAAGTAATGTAATAGTTGCTACCGAAAGTAAGAATCAAATTTTAATAATCACGTTATTAAACAAATGACGATCAGTACTTGAAATATTAAAATAATTCAAAAACGTCTTTCTAAGTAAGAATAAAGGTAAGTTTTCAAACCCTGGAGCTCCTCTTGGGCTACTGCCGGTCCCAAGCCCAGACAAAGGGGGAGGATTGGGCATGGGGTTAGCGATCCCATCCTGTAGAAAACTAATTCGCTAAAAAAACGCTAACTAGAAAAAATAATTCAAATCAATTCGAAGTTTTTTATATATTACTAAATCCTGCTTTCCTCGACAAAAAGTTGACTTAACCATCTATACGAATTAAATTGTTTACCCATATCGCATATCATTTACACAGATATAAACTAAAGTCTTCTTTTTCTCATTGCAAATATCACATTTTTCACACTCATTTACATACCCACAAACATATAAGATTGTCTCAAAAAATATCACTTTGACCAGAGTGACATAACCTTGATTTGATCAGACATATTTTTTGATTACATTGTTACTCTGTACTGTTTAGACTTCTGTGAGTGTAATTTGTTCGTTTTTGTTTAATGTAAAAAAGCAGCCTACATTAAGTTGCAAAGTAAGAGAGATGAAATTTCAGTCCTAACCAAGATACCATAAATACATTACTAATTTTATTCATAACAAACTATACGCAATGCTCAGTTTGCTTGAAATTATTAAACAAACGTTAGTCACGAAGCCTATTAGGCCTTTTAATTTGTTGCGATAGCAATAAAATGCATACGTCCAAAATACAGCAATTGATTAAACAGCGTATCAATATTTTCAGCACAATCACCTAATTTGTTTATAGCTGACTAAATCTGAATTTTACATGCAAAACTTTGAAGCAATTACAAAAAATTAGTGATGAAAGTTTTAATTCATTTATCCGAGTTTCAAATTGTTCGGATGATCAGTAAAAGCTTCAGTAGCTTATCGTAAACTGTATTAAAATAATGCAAATTTGTCTTTCATTATTAGTATTAAACAGAGATGAGCGGTGTTATCCGCTCGTAGAGTACAGAGACATTATTTAATGCACATTAGTTACGATGCAACTATTCAAGGGTTAGAATTTCATTGAATACAGTAATTTACTTGTAATAAAACTCAGGCTTTTGTTATTTTATTTATAAACATTTTAAATTAATTATAATATACATAATGTAAACTACTGGATGACCTTAATAGCTTGGCTGGTTCTAGCCAATTATAAGGCATCAAGTTTAAACTAACAAATTAAACCTGATCTTAGAAACTAATTTAACACTTTCATCAAAAGTCTTCGTATATTAGTGTTAAAATGTGTGAAAAAGGTTATTGTACGCAAATGTTTTAACTTTTCTCGTGACGTTCTTCACCGGAAGAATTAAATTCATATAATTTACTCGGAATTTTATTGTCATTTAAAGTTAAAATATATCTACGTTTAGGGTTTGTTATAAAGTATCATATGGTTTTTTTATATTGGACGTATTCACTCTTGTAGCTTAGACGCCTTTCCAACTATTATCAGTGTACAAAACACTACTATAGTGATTAAATTCTCTATATTTTAGTAAAAAGGGACTTGATCCATTCTGAAAGCTTACGGAAGATGAAATTAAACATAGAAGACATCGTATAAGAAGTTTGGTATCTTAGAGCTAGATGGTTAATAATGATTAGCTTATAAAGTTCATTAAAATAAATATTAAACATACGAGGGGTAATTAATAAGCCATGAGTGGACAGAACTAGAGTATATATATTGATCTTGAATTTAAGAGACATTGTAGGGAAAACCTTTGGGAAAAATATTTACACAGCTTTACTAAGAGTACTATGCACTAGTCGTTCTTTAGTATTCACCTGCATTAAGGATGAAATAACTCCTTTGACAGATTTGATAAAGACTGATTTATTCCCTTGTTGATACAAATTTAGGTACATAAACCGTTTATTGAAGAACATTTCTTGATACTTGAGAGAACACCTGGTAGTATGGGTTAGAAGGGACAACATAAAAAAATAAAGCCAATTATTCTGCAACTTGTAGTCGAATATGATCACTTAGTAAAAGCCTAATCATTCAACACCATTTATCTGATAACATTAAACCTTCAGAATGCTGTAACTACATGTCTTTGTATTGTAGAACCAATGAAGATATAAAATAAAACCACTTTTTGTTAGTTAACGTGGAATCACATAATAAAATAACTAACTAAACAAACTCACCTGGATATACTTGATCACTTGTATATTGAATTACATAACTGGTAAGTCAATAACAGTTCTATCTCTTTTAAACTAATCTCAGTGTATAATTTATTTTACAAAAATATTAACATATTCAGCATATCGTTATCAAAAAATTGATTATATGGTTTATTTTACATGTTATTTGTACTATTACCCTTATACAAGATAATATAACTGTCATTCAAACAATAAACATATACATACCAAATTAATACAACTATCAAAACTAATCAAATATAATATTGAAAGTTTACAATGCTTATGAATTAAGGCTATATCGAGGCAATACGCACAGTATGCACATATATGCCAATAAGAGACTGGCCAGTTGCAGTCTTAAACATCAATGGGAAGATTCAAACAAACAATATTAAATGAATTTAAAGTTTATTATGTTATTCAATAATTCTTACTATCTATATTATGTAACACATCGTATTACATTTTAGGATATGACAACATTTAAACAAGAATGTTTACTTTATAATTGTTTATTAATAAGGAAAAGAAATCATAGCGTATAATACTATACCATAGTTTTGTATCAAGCAGAAAAACAAAATAATA
This sequence comes from Schistosoma mansoni, assembly GCF_000237925.1. Lineage (NCBI taxonomy): Eukaryota > Metazoa > Platyhelminthes > Trematoda > Strigeidida > Schistosomatidae > Schistosoma > Schistosoma mansoni. The sequence continues at coordinate 14,678,564 of NC_031497.1, forward strand.
AAAGAGAAAATGAAGATAAGTAACAACAATAGTGTTCACTTTATTTTATATTTATGTTACATCAAAATAAAAAGAACAAAACAAATTGAATTGTTAAGATTGAAAATTGATTAAAAGTAAAACAAAAAAGAAGAAGAAAATCTGTTTTGTTTTTATTTTATTCAATTCAAAAGTAACAAAAATTATTTGTTATATTATTAGATAATCTTTAAGAGATTACATTTTAGTTAATAGGTAAATAAAACTTCGTGGATTGGTTAGAGTTAGACATAAACACCATCGGATGCCGGCTCAGTGGTCTAGAGGTTAAGTACTCTGGCGCGAGACTGGTAGGTCCTGGGTTTGAATCTCGTGAGGCGGGATCGTGGATGCGCACTGATGAGGAGTCCCACAGTAGAACGTCCAGTGCTTCCAGGTTTTTCATGGTGGTCTAGCTTCAATTGACTCTTGCTTTCACCTATGAAAACACTAAATCTTCACAAAACCCTTTCAGACTGTTAGTATATTAACTTTTAGTGAAAGAAATTGTGACATATCTGAAATCCTACTTTAATAGATGATATTACTTAAATATAAACGTAAGTAATGATTAAAACATTATTTTATGCTAGATTCATCTTTGTATTTATGAACTGATTAAAATGTAATCACAGAATTTGTTTGAATTAGGGTATTGTTACTGACTTAGTATAAAAGATTTGTTTAGTTTTGCTATGTGTTTTATGTGAATGTTTAAGAAAGGTGGTAGAAATCTTTACAAAACGTTTTGCAATATCATGTAAGTTAGAGGAACAGGATGGTGTGATGCGGGTTGCTTACATTCACATAAGTAGTATGTGACGATGGTTAGGCAGAGAATGTATTTCATTAGAAGATCAATAATGAAAGAACGGACACGAAATGCAATTGGTATGAAAATGTATGAACAATAATAATCGGTTGTCCTCACCTGTGTTCTCATTCACTACAATGGTATATAAAAACTTCATAAATTCAGGTTTTACACTAGATCTTCAGGAGACAGTTAAATATCTCAGTCTAATTTGGGGTTCTTCAATAGTTAACTAAGTTTGTATCACATAATAGAATAAAATTGACTTATCACTCTTGTAGAGCTACTTGAATAAGTTTATTTACTGATGGGATAAATACAAAGATTATTTAACTTACGTTGTAACAACCACATTATATTACAAATCATATTTAGTGTTTTAATGAATTACTCTTCACGTACCTATAAATCAAAGATTATTTGACTGGCTTTTGTATACAGTTGCCAAACATTAGTGAAAAGCTGTAACACCTAAAATACATGGGTAGCAACTGGTATTTAGTGCTTATTAACTTCACTTATGCAGTAGTGAAAAGTAACAACACAATAATTGTGTTCTGCTCTACTTTCAGTCAATTTTCCATGATTATGGAAATGATACTTCTAACCATTGGAAGCTGTACCAAAATTTTTGAATCCAATAGATCTTGGATAATCTGCATATTTTATTTATGATTTCATTCACGATCTTTGTGGATGACTGATTTTTATAAATCTTACAGTAATTCACACTTCAATAGTTTAGAAGTGATCTAGTAAATGGTCAACCAATATTTAAGAACTAAAATATTTTGTGAACAGCATTACTATAGAGAACTTTTACTAACAAATTTAATCCATCAATTAGCTGTTAGGCCCTGTCTTCATTCCAGCTCAAACAGTATTAGCATAAAGAAAAACTTCTTAGTTCTGTTATGGAAGAGATGTGAATAGTTTTAAGATAAAGTACTTTACTAGGCATACCATGTAAATCGATGTCCTATTCTTGGCGTTGGATATTCAACGGTATGCTTTGACGTTGAATGTAAAAATTACGAATGAAAATTAACTATTGAAACGGATTTGCGAATCAAATCAACATATGAAAGGGTTTACTTTAGTTACATAAATCGTGCAATTCACAGTTTTATCTCAGGTTTTGTTTAATTGTTCAATTATAACAAATCTCTAAACTTCCAATCAGCAGTAATTCAGTGAATATCAGAATCATACAAAACTGAAAAGTGAACAGTCTTAATCTCTCCTTTAAACTGTACAGAGATTATTGTTTTTAGAAACGTCAAATGTTGTATGCAATAAATTGAAACATTCAAATGTGTACTTTTTTGCAACAATTTTTCTGTTATAAGCAGAGATGGATAGTAGCTAGCAGTGAAATCCAGGACGCACGTTTCGTCCCATTTCAGGCTCGTCAGCTGGATGTACAAGCAAGTGGCTATCAGGACTCAGTGGCCGAGTGGATAACGCAATGGCGTTTGAAGCGAGGGTACTGGGTTCGAGTCCCAGAGTGAACATCAACTCTGAGATGCAGGTACATCCAGCTGACGGGTCCCAAATAGGACGAAACGGATTCCACTGCTAGCCACTATCCAT
>NC_031497.1:14681188-14691518 GCF_000237925.1 Schistosoma mansoni
CGGGAAATTAAGCAACCATACAGCAAAGTCATCAGTGAGTTACTATCTCACAACAGACCTGGTTGAACTCCACCGGTTACTGCTTCTCACTAGAACTCCAGGAAATACCTCAAAGAGTTAGTCACTAGTGAGCACATGATCATTATCAGAAGGGGTTGCTCAATTTCGTGAATCAGTTGAAGTTAGACATTAACACCGTTGGATGCCAGCTCAGTGGTCTATCGATTAAGGGCTTCGGCTCGAAACTGGTAGGTCCTGGGTTCGAATCTCGCGAGTGGGTTCGTGGATGCGCACTGCTGAGGAGTCCCATAATAGGACGAAACGGCCGTCCAGTGCTTCCAGGTTTTCCACGGTGGTCTAGCTTCAATTGACTCATGATCTCAACTCTATAAATTACTAAAATCTCCACAAAACCCCTTCTGATATGCCGGAAGTGTTTGATGGCTAAATAGACGGCCAACAGTTCTCTACCGAACGTGCTATATTTTGTTTGCGTCGCATTTAGCTTTTTTAGAGAAATGCAAGGGGTTGCCATTGTTGATTGACGCGTTGCTGAAGTACAGCACCTACCGCCACACTAGAGGCGTCGGTCATAACTGCTAAAGGTGCGTTAGCCTTCCGTCGGACGAACAATGCCTCAGTGCTTAATGCGTTTTTCAACTGTTCGAAAGCTTGAATTGCTTGCGGTGTCATCATTAGTGATTTAGCGCGTCCCCTTAATAAATCCGTTAGCGGTTTCGCTATGTCAGGACATTTCGGAATAAAACGTCGATAAAAGTTGATCATCCCAAGGAAACGTCGTCAACTCTGAGATGCAGGTACATCCGGCTGACGAGTCCCAAATAGGACGAAACGTGCGTCCTGGATTCCACTGCTAGCCACTATCCATCTCTGCTTACCATGCTTGTGAATTTAAGCTATATCGAGGCAATACGCACAGTATGCACATATGCCAATTAGAGACTGACCAGTTGCAGTCCTAACAAATCGATGGGAATATTCAAACAAACAACACTGAATGAATTTAATTCTTCTGTGACCTAATAAATTTCATTTCGTGTGTTTATTCGATGTCTTTATTCATTTAGCTATCATGTTTTTAAAATACTTTATTACTGTTTGATGTTCTTCAAGATCTAATATCAGGTATTTCTAAGACTGAGTTCTAAGACTGACATTTTTTGAGGCAAACAAATGATTTTTTACTAAAAGCCAACCTTCTTTTGTATTATGCTTTTGTTTCGTATAATTCTGCAAACAACTACTGTTTATTCAATCGAATCCCCAGAAGTTAAAATGCATGATCAGTATACCTGATGTTTTTAAAATCTACATTGATGATTGTCTTTATAGGTGAAAAGATAAGTATATTTTCAAAGTCTTCTAACTGTTTTTACACTATACTAGAGTTCTAATATATGTTTACACCTTACAAGATCTAGATAAATAAATAAAGTTTTAACCCTGAATTGTGGTATTTTCAGCTCATAAACTAACCGATTTATACTTTGGTTTTTAAGTTTGATAATATTACGAAAATTAGCGCATACCCGCATTTTGAAATCCCTATCTACTTCATTCAATAAAACAAGTTAGTTCATATGAGGTACAAGTAAACCAATTTTAACAGGAAATAATTTTTGTTGATTGAGATTGATAACCAATTGTTTCATCTCTTTCAACTATCTAGTTTTTAGTAATTCGAGAAGCATTGAAACACAGAATAGTGTCCTAATAATATTGCCCTCGACGAATATGTGATGAGAAATTATTGAAAAGAATATTCTTCGTTCATATAATTGTTTTGAATATGTGGGTCCTGCATCAAATTAAATGTGCGGTTGAGAGTGGGCCTTGGCAAAGAAGAGCACTAAATATCGATCATGTATATACTGATTTTCGTTGGCCAGACACTGTCAGCAACAAACTGCAGTGGGAGAGAACAAACCAGATTCCATCCGAGGAAGAAATCAGGAAGAAGCGCTGGAAGTGGATAGGACACACATTGAGGAAAGCACCCAACTGCGTCACAAGGCAAGCCCTCACCTTACACCAAGAAATAGAGATAGACATGAGAAGAATGAATAAAAGTTGGATAGAACTAGAAAGGAAGGCCCAGGACAGAGTGAGTTGGAGAACGCTGGTCGGTGGCCTATGCTCCATCGGGAGTAACAGGCGTAAGTAAGTAAGTAATATACTGATTTTCAATGGTTTGACAAACGACAAAGGTCGTGGTAACAAAGTACTATAAAACATATATGTCCTCTAAAAGTTCCCTTTATTCAACAACTGAAAATAACTAGTTTTTCAGTCCCATAGTATGGTTTAAGAGCTCGGAACATATTCATCTTAAATATTATTATACATATAATTTGCTCTCTTATTTTTAGGTTTATTAATTAGTAGTATCACCAAATGTCTTTTGATAGAGAAATCATTCGTTCAAAAAATAAACAATAAAAAGTACATCATAGATCGAGCTTTTTGTATTTATTATATAATAGGTCTTAAGAAATAAAGGATACGTCTTTGCTATAAACATCAATTAAGAAAAAAGAAAATTATCGTTCCATTTATCTTCAGTAATTAAAATGCAACAGAAATTCAATTCCATATATTCAAATTAATAGAACGAGTTAGTTAATAGCTTGTATAATGAAGAGCGTTCTATCATTGAAATTATATAAAACTCTTACCTTCATAGTATGTTTAACTTGTCAGTGAATACGATTTCTGAATGATGAAAGTGAATGCAAAACTTTCACAAATGAACACTTCAATTCAAAATCATTTACAAATTAATTATTCTCTTCTAATATAATGTATATATACCTTTTATATTGAAACTCATAGTTCTTGTTCATTTATTTGCTTTTAAAGATCAGTTAATAATATTTGAAATCAATTCTATTAACAATGAACATATATACTGACAACAGAGAAATGCAAACGTTTACTATTTACAAGGTCAAACAGTATAAACTGTTTACTGTACGGAGTCAAGTGTTGGATGTTCTCTTTGCCTTGTGATATAAATTTCTCAAACATTTCAGTTCTTAGTAGTAAGTGATAAGTAAAATGTTCAATGAATATACTTCACAGTATTCTCAGGTGTAGTAGTATTACTAATATTCGGTGTAGTAGTAGTAGCTATAGTGGTGGTAATTGTTAAGCTATTGGAAGTACTAATATTACCATTATTACAATCGATTTCTTTAACACTTGACAATGGAGTATATACATGAACTAAAGATAAATTGACTGGCTGTTTGTCATAAATATCATTCATTGTATTATTTAACCAAATCGATTGTGTTATAGGAATAAAAGACATAGTTGTTGTTTCAAGACTGTCACCATTTCCACTGTCTTGACCAAGCGATGTGAGACTATTTCGTTTCGACTAAAATTAAAATTAAAGAAAAAACGAAGCAAAATATCCATGTATCAACTTCACTTTAATGTGATAATATTATAATAATTTTAAAATATTTACCTATAAAAAGATACAAATCCATATTTCATTCATCCTTTTTTGGAAGCAAAATTAAGATATCTGATTCTTACTGTTAATGTCTTAAAAACATTGTGAAATACCCTGACAATGAAGAATTAACAGGTTATGTCTGTGTTTTACTGAATAGTAAAAGACTAGGAGATAACAACTATTGAGGATTCAAACTAAATTAGTCAGGTGGAATAATGAAGAGTCAGATAATTACAAAATCAATTCATCAAATCTATCTAGGTAGTAGTTTTTAAAACATGAATCCACTACAACAGTCTACAATTCACCATTCAGTTTCTTATGTAGTCATTATTTCAATAGGATTAGAAGGTTAGTTGTTCAATGTAGATATGAATAATATAGATTAGACAAATTTAAAATATAGATTGGTTATGTCAAGAAATGAATAGACATTTTATAATTACAGCATGTTGTTCAATTTCTAAAGAGGTTTTGATTATTTAAATTACACTATCATTAATACCTCTGATACTGTAGTAAGATACTTGCTTGTGTTTATCAAGTTTTTAATTCGTTAAATATGTAATATCTATTAAATAATTTTCAATAACAATTACTTATTATAATATAAGTCGTAACCATAGTCATTTGCTATTACATTCAGTGTAAAAATGAGTACTATGCGAATGAATATGTGTTCAATTAACAACTGATTATGCTCTGTACTTTCAATGAAATGAAATGAATAGTTAAATAAATAAATATTTTAGTTACTAAGAAGCAGTAAGAACCATTGAATGAGTCAAAAATAATAAAATGAAAAGACTAGATAGAATGAAACTGAGAAAGTCGAAACATAGATCATTTTGAAATGGATGACCAACATTATGATAATAATAATGATTACATAATAAAGAAAAAAAATGAGGAAACTAGACGTACAACACAATTTATTGTTCTACGTAATAATGCATAGTTCCCGATTAGGCTTTAATTTGTAATCAATATTTCAATTCATTTTTTCTGTATAACTCACTAACACGAAAACAAATCATGTTTGATTGAGCGGTACGTCGGAAGGATATTGGAATTTATTTGAATATAATCACTGGTACCAGAAAATCCTACTGTATTTTAATTATTTAATAACATACTAGATATAACTAGGTGAGAAACCACGTTGATGTTAGCTGTTAGTTGCGTGACAAAGAGAAAGATGTTATCAAATTATTGTTTCCTTATTGAACCATTCAGACAAAAAAGGTATTCTCATAATTTTAATACAAATAGTTACATTTTGTTTTATACAAAGTAGGAAATTGGAATTTATTAAAGGTTATTTTTTGTGGAATCTACTGATTAGAATGTGTTTAAATATTATTTGGATCACAATTAATTATTACACACAGTTTTAAACAGTCGGAAATTCTAAAGTTATGTATTGTAAAATTTTAAATCCATCTTCTGGTTGGGTTAATTTACAAAACTTTCTATGTTGTCGTATTGTTGTAATTATATGAAATTACTATACATCTTATTTTCCAAAAGTGTGATTGAAGTCAAGCTTATATACCATTGGATCTCGGGCTCAACCGTTTTGAGGATAAGGATTCTCGCTCAAGATGGAAGGCCCTGGATTCTACTCCCAGCTACGGCGTCTTGGGTGTCTACAGTTGAGGAGTTCGATGTTAGGACAAAACGGCAATCCAATATCTCAAGGTTTCCTATAGTTGTATAACTTAGATCAGTTCGTTATCATAATAAAAATATTTAAAGCTTACTAATTATGGTCATTACTTCTGTTATTCTCTATTGTAATTTGATATATCAATCATAATCGATATTAAGGAAATATATGAATAAATGATAATCAATAAAAGTCAGTCAGGGAATTCATTGTGTAAATAAAGGAAAAATCGGTTCAGTAGATAGTTTTCTTTTTAGACGATTTTTTTGCTTCTTTATCAGTATAAGGTTTTAGAGATTTTGAGTTTAGGGTGACATCATGAATGGATCAATGTTAGATCAGTAGTGAGGACCTGGAAGTACTGGGCGGCTGTTCCGCTACTAACAATACAACTTGTAAGTTTATTTTGTTTTCAAGTTGTTCTGCGATAAACACTATCACTGTGTTGTACAAAGTTACAAATGTATAGAGAATAATTTATAAACCATTTATATTGATCATACAGTAAAAAAGAGTCCAACGATATAATTTAATGTATTAACTTGAATAGATTAAAATAGACCACACTTATGCTCGGTTAAAATGATTGAAAAAACTATCAGACTGGTAAAAATGTTTTTTAGTAAATGCTGTTTATGAATAAATTTTAATGTACTGCTTTCAGTTTTAAACTATTCTTAAATTAATATCAGAAGGTGTTTTTGTGGATATTATAGTAATTTTAATAGTTGAGATCATGAGTCAATTGAAGCTTCCAGGTTTTCCACGGTGGCCTAGCTTCAATTGACTAATGATCTCAACTACTAAAATTATTCTTAAATTACAAGCAAGGATGGATGATGGCTAGCAGTAGAGTCCAGGACGTGATTTTCGTCCTATTTAGGACTCGTCAGTTGAACTTACCTGCATCCCAGAGTTGATCTTCACTCTAGAACTCGAACCCAGTACCATTCGCTTTAAACGCCATCGCGTTATCCACTTGGCTACTGAGTTCTGATAGCCACTAGCTGGTGTAATGAGGTGGAGTTATATTCAATTAGTGTTGTTTATTACTATCTCCCCATTGTTATTCAGGACTGCAATCGATCAGTCTGTTATTGGTAATATGTACATCCTGTGAGGATTGATAGCAACCATCCATCTTTGTTTAGAATGATTGTAACTTAATGCGATATCAAGGCAATCCATACAGGAGGCACATATGCCAATAAAAGACTGTTCATTTGCAGTCCTAATCATTAATGGGAAGATTCAAACGAACAATACAAAATGAAAAATTGTTAAATTGGCTGTAAAATGCATGCAACTGTATTATTTTTATAGAGTTATTCTGGAATGTGATGGTTGAACTCAATGATCGTCGCAAAACCAAATACTGCAAATTTCGTGCGAACTATATTGTTGGTTAGTACATTTTCTTTTTAGCCTCATCAGTACTGCAAAATAAGAAATTTTATAAAACTCCATAAAAATATATGTGTGTTAAACAAAAAACGTCAATGAAAAGTAATCAATTGCATTAAAGCATATTTTATGCTAAGAACTCTTTACTGTAACCAAAGATAAACTGAAAAAATGATCATTATCTTTGTTGTTACTATTCATATCTCAACATAACTACATAACTTGATTAATTTTCACGTGGTACGTATTTACTTTCACGTGTATCTACTTTTGTGTTTAAAACTGTATCTCGTTAGGAATTTTACCTGCCAATGTACAGGAAGCGATAATGCATTTTCAACATAATTTCTGACAAGTAAAAAGACCCGGTTGTCACTGATGGTGAGGAAATGTTGTGTTAAAACATTTGTTATAAATGAAATTGGCTGAAATACTGAAATTATTTCACAATAATATATAGATAGGTAATATGTCATGACAATTTTATTGGTTAACGGGATGAGAGTAATAATAAAAAACCGCTTACATTCATGCATCATGTCTATGATTAAACTACACATTAAATAATAGTTGTCATCTAACAGTAGTTCGCATATCCTGTTATCAGCTTGAAAAAAGATATATTGTAATGTATATGATATAATGAAATATATCCGATTAATCATTGATAACTTAGTCCATTATAAGAGATAAATCACTTGAGTAACTGAGATTTGTTATTCACTGGAAACTTCAAAATTATTCACAGTTGTAATTCAATACTTGAACCTTATTTAGGTTTTACTAGTAAATAAGCAGACGACCTTCAATATTTGAATCGAGTGAATGTTCTACATAGATTAACCTACATGAAACGTTTTTCTTATTCATTATCACAAAGATCTGAAGTAAAAACACAATTTATTACATTTGACAAAGAGTTCGCTGTAGAGTATTAATCATAATGAAATTGTTGTAATTGTATTTTGATATGAGAAGTTAAAAGACAAACAATTAAAGGCTTGTAGGATTATTAAATGAAGGATAAGTAGCGATTAGTCAATTTAGTACATATATCTCCCCAAAGTGTTTGATGATGCTGTTGTTCAGATAGTGTAAACTTTACATTTAAACCATCCACTCAAAGAACATTACGCTTCCAACAAAGTTATCTTGAAAACAAAGATGGAAAGTTGCTAGCAATGAAATGCAGGACGCGCGTTTCGTCCTTCTTGGGACTCGTCAGCTGGATGTACCTGCATCTCAGAGTTTATGTTTACTCCGAGACTCGAACCCAGTACCTTTAGCTTCAAACGCGCGTCCTGGATTCCACTGCTAGCCACTATCCATCTTTGCTTACCATGCTTGTGAATTAAGGCTATATCGAGGCAATAGGCATAGTATGAACATATGCCAATTAGAGACTGACCAGTTGCAGTCCTAAACATCGATGGGAATATTCAAACAAACAATACTAACTAAATTTAAAGTTATCTTGAGTTACAAATATTCTTCCTTCATCTCACAAATGATCATCTCATAAAAGAGTTAAACAAAAAGTAAACTTTCTAGATTTTTCTAAGGACTCATAAGTTTGCGTTCGGCTATGGATTATGTCCATTCTAATTTATAATCGATATTTTGAGCTGAAATTCTCTGGTATTTTACCGGAGTTTTTTCTCCTTTTTTTACTCCATTTACTATTTATTATGCCGTTTATCTATATTGTGTTAGGCATAGGCTGTTTTTTCTCAGTTGCGTAGATGGTATTTCATACTACATTAATAATATTTCATTTTATAAGATATAAAGTCACGAACCGAATTTGATAATTACACAATGTTTATTAGATTTACGTTTTTGTTCTAAAAGTTACCTATTTAATAAACTAGTCAAGTCATTATTTATTTGTCTATTTATAATTTATACTTATCATAAAACTTAATCAAATTTAACTAATTCTTTGTAGATAAAACAAACCCATTATATAACAAGAGTAAATGATAACCATTCAACGAAATAATGAACAAATTAAATAAGAAGTTGTAATAATAAATAACAGTAAAACAATCGAAAGCATTAGTCAATTGAAGCTAGACCACCAAGGAAAACCTGGAAGCACTGAACGGCCGTCTCTTCCTATTGTGGGACTCCTCAGCAGTGCGCATCCACGATCTGGTGCGAGACTGGTAAGTCCTGGGTTGGAATCTCGTGAGGCGAGATCGTGGATTTGCACTGTTAAGGAGTCCCACAATAGAATGAAACGTCTGTCCAGTGCTTCCAGGTTTTCGATTGTAGTCTAGCTTCAATTGATTCTTGCTTTCAACTATGAAAATACTAAATCTCCACAAAACCCCTTCTTAGTAAAACAATTATTAAAGGTTTTTCATTTTAATGATTAGTTACCATAAGAATTTAATATTCAGTAATAGTCTATAAAATACTTTAGCAAAAACCAGGAAAGTAAATATAAAAATGCTGTCATTCGATTATCAGTAAATTTTGTTCAACTTTGAGAAGACTTTTAATTCTTACTAGAACATTTATTGAGGAGGATTAAAATCTTGGACCAAATTAATAAAGTTAAAAACGAATTTTAGTCAATATTATAAACATTTTAAAACAACCAGTGTTTGCTTCTGATTACGTGCCCTCTCTGTAGTTCAATACTAATACTGATGATTATCAAAAGAATACAGCTATAACAAACAATCTAATATCCATCAGCGGTAAGAGTCGGCATTATTACATGTGATTTTCTGTGATCTTTATTTGTTAAAATGCTAGTTGTGATGAACGTGCTACACGTATCAGTACACATTCTGTTTATTCATTTACACTGTTTACGACTTTATACTACACGTTGTGTAAACTGTTACCATGCAGTTTACACAATTAGATGTTTATATAGACTAATTATCAAATATTGTTTTGACTGTCAAGTTGTTTTCCCCTTTATAGCACTTAAAAATACATTTAACCATCTGTTATATATATATATAATTTTGATGTTTATTTGCTAAAATGTCATTTTAAATAGACCTCCTTTTAAGGTTTACATTGATTGACACTCGTCAGCAAAACATACTTGCAATTTTGAGTGAATTATTTTCTCTCATTTATTCGAACTGTCGTTACCTCGTACGGCACTCAACGTCACAGAGCCATTTGGATTACTATATGACGGGAAATTTAGTTCAGTTTACTCAGGTCTAAGATACGAACCGACTGTTTAGAATAAAATGGGACTAATTTAATGAATTATCTTTTTCTTATACAGTGTACAAGAATGCATGTAACTTTAAGAAATTACCACACATTTTACAATTAGAAATATATGAAGTAGTCTTATTTAGAATGTGACAAACAGTGGAATCCAGGACGTAACTTATGCTCCATTGGGATCTCGTTCGATCAATTTATCTGCATCTTAATGTTGATATTCACACTGAAACTAAAGCCCAATACATTTCGCTATAAACACTAGAATAATATTCGCTGATCCAATGAGTTCGGATAGTCATCAAACTTTTGACTCAAATGGATGTTATCGTTGAGAATATTTTCCTCATTGGAAAATCATTATTTTCCACAAATGAGTTTTAATTGGTCTCTTCAAGTTTTTCCATAATTTTTCTCATTGACAGTGATGAAACTGTGAAAAAATGTTTTGAAGCCTATATGATACAAATGATTTCAGAATTTATCTGGAGTTAGAAACAAATTACTTTTTATTTGTAATATATGTTGAGATCATGAGCCAATTGCAGCTAGACTACCATCGAAAACGT
>NC_031497.1:14691718-14703827 GCF_000237925.1 Schistosoma mansoni
ATCCAACGGTGGTCTATCGGTTAAGTGCTCTGGCGTGAGACTGGTAGGTCTTGGGTTCGAATCTCGCTTGCGAGGCGGGATCGTGGATGCGCACTGCTGAGGAGTCCCACAATAGAATGAAACGGCCGTCCAGTGCTTCCACGTTTTCGATGGTAGTCTAGCTGCAATTGACTCATGATCTCAACTATATAAATTACTAAAATCTCCACAAAACCCCCTTCTGATATAAATATGTGTACATAATAAACTTCAAATTACCACTTATAAGTATTCAGAATATCTGTATACATGATTATAATACGTATTTTAAACAGATTTATCACATACGCATACAATTCTCTTTGACTTCGCCGTGCATTTTGTTTTTTTAATTTCTTACACATTAAACACAGTATTTTGTCGCGCGTTGTAAGCTTTGAATCGTGAAAAGTTGCATAATTCACTATTTTGGCATTGGAGCAATGATGCCAACAAACAAGTAAATAAGTTTTCCTTTCGTAAATTTAAAGCACTTTGTAGCAGTTGAATAAATATTTATGAATATGTTAGTGTTTCTTTTTTTGTTTTTGAATACTGAAATCATAATTAAGTTTGTCCAAAAAATAGTAGACACAACAAATATCTCACAAGTAAAATATCCTAGTTTCTAGTTTAAACGTATCTGCTAAAAATGGCTTTATTTTATTTTAAGTAGGATGAATGAGTTGATATTTTGTCTAGTTGTTATTTTGTAATTCTATAATTATAAGAGTGTTTATCATTATATCAGATAATATCAAGCAGAGAAATGTTATTGTCAAACAAACATTATTAAAAGTACGATGCAATATCACTACACCAGTGACAAAACAGAATAAATCCAGTGTAACATTCATTTGGACGTAAGGAATTAACTCAGAGGTCACGGAACGTTAATTTAAATGCCTGAACATTGAAATCACATGCACTAGTTCAATAGTATTCTTATGTAATCAGAACTTATTGTCTATCTTTTGTCCATCAAAGTGATTGAGCCATGAATATAAAGTGAATTGAATGGTATGCAGTGAACTTTATTTGTAAGTAGGGTAATTTTTCAAATCAGTTTAGTTTTGAGATTTAGTCTTGTCTCGAACTGAACCTAGTTTAAAAATCATTATGAAATCAGAGAAAATAAAACAGTTGTTGCTTCTTGGTGTTTGGTACACTTTATAGTTCAAGCCGACCAGATTTGAGATTAACCCAAAAATTATAATAGCATTTTATTTTTGGTAGCATACACTACTGTCAAAATTCAGAGAGATACTATCACTCATATTGTATAATATATGGATTATATGATCAATTGCTCAGAGTGTGGAATGTGAGCTACTAGTTCAAAGATGCTACAGTCATCACAAGACATGAGATTAATAGGTTCACTCATTTATACACTATGGAAAAGCTGAAAAGAAGCACATGAACAGTGCTATATTTGTTTTCACTGGTTCTCTAGTTTCTGTTAGTCAGATTTGTAGTATACAGTACATCTAAAAAAACATTACTTCGAGTTATAAGTTAACTGGATTATTATTTTTCGAACATTTTGTGATTTTTAGTCTGTTGAAGCTCAAAAACGTTACTATGCTAATTGTCACCAAAATGTTCGTCCCTCCTATGCTTCATGTCAGCAAGTGAAAACCATTAATACTAAAATAATCTTATCACAAAAATATTTTTGTAAAGAACAATTAATCAAGATCATTCTTCAAAATTATTTAGGGTACGAAGGACAAAAGGTTTTTAGTTATTTATAAATTATTGAGAAATACATGATTTACACTTTTGTTATAAATGAATTTCTTTTTGACATTCTTTAGGTTTTCATGCTTGCGTTCTATGAACTACGAAGATATGTCTACATATTTGGATAAAAATGGATTGTTTGGTATATAATCTATGGTATTTTGAGGTTATTTATAGTTCACTTCGAAGAAGTGATTTAACTAATTCACTCAGTAGCTTGGTTCCAGTGGTTACCTACTCTTAAAGCTTTAAATTGATTAAATGCCATCTCTGTTTATTATGCTGTTATTTATAACTCAGTTCACTTCTAATATACATTTTTTAATACAAATGAAGGTCTCCGTTGAGTGCTTCAACAAACTACTATTTTAAAATTTTATAGCATACCTAGCAAGATATTATGAAGTTCTACAATTTGCAGCATTCAGCTTGCCAGTAATTAAAAACTTGTCTGAAACCCAAACGGTTGCGATCTACTGACTGACGATTTTTCGTATCATATAAAGAAGAAAATATTCCTGTGTACTTTGAAAAAACGTAGTTGCTTTATCTGAACGTATTTCGTTTGTCTCTGATGGTATTTTTATGGGGGTTTTGTGAAAGCATTTCATGATTACACAAAAACAATCTAGCACATATCTGAATATCTCCGCAATAAAGAATAATAACTGGCCACCATTAAGTTTAAAATGTTACTTTTTGGGAATAAAATATTCTGGCTAGTCGATAAAAATGAATAAGATGGTTTGTTCAGATTTATAATAGTAGTGACGTACTTTTATAATATCGGTAGATGAAAAATGGATTTCCGAAGTTTTTCTATTGTTAGAGTTTCCTCAAAGAGTAAGAAAAAATTATGTTGGTAATGCTGACAGACTGTAGGAAAGATCAGAAAAACTATATTGAAATACGAACTTGGTTTTCAGTTAAATTTTAACTACAGATCTACATCTTTAAGCCGAAATTCAAATATTCTTGATTACACTTATGTTAAATATGCATCATAACGACATACCTTTACCTCTACAATAAACAAGGTATTTTAAGTGTATTGCAGTGAGATACAACTAAATAAAAGAAGAACGTAAAATTCATTCATCATTCTCCTTACTTAGAGTTTGTACAAATATATATATATATATATATATATATATATATGAGTAGAATGTCCATGGAAATAAAAATTTCATTTTTTCTACAACAGAAGTTTATTCTATGATTATCATAGTATTTTTTAAACATTAGTCCCCAAAATGTATATGTGTTGACATGGTAACCTATATAAAATTCAATAAAAAAGCTGGCGATAAGAGTTTATTGACCTTAACTTCAAGTATAGTGATTTAATCTACTCTCATTGGCAACTGATAATATGTCATTTATTTAAAAGTATATTTTAAATCACGACCAACGCATTTCTTGGAAACAATGAACATTTTAAAAACTTCCTCGTAGTATACATGATTAAAACTTAATGAGTTTGAATTGAAAGGATTAAATTCCCATTGTTAAAACAGTATTGCATTGTAAAGTAAGATGGATAGTGGCTAGCAGTGGAATCCAGGACGCGCGTTTCATCTTATTAGGGACTCGTCAGCTGGATGTACCTGCATCTCATAGTTGATGTTCACTCTGAGACTCGAACTCAGTTCCTTTCGCTTCAAACGCCATTGCGTTATCCACTCAGCTACTGAATCCTGATGGCTACTTGCTTGTGTAATGGGGTGAAGTTTACATTCACTTAGTATTGTTTGTTTGAACCTTCCCATTAATGTTTAGGACTGCAACTGGCTATATCGAGGCACTACACACAGTATGCACATATGCCAATTAGAGACTGGCCAGTTTCAGTCCTAAACATCAGTGGGAAGATTCAAACAAACAATACCAAGTGAATTTAAAAAAGAAGTTGTTTACATTCATGTGAAAGATTATTTAAATAGCGACCACTAAATATCGAGTGTGATTAAATTAATATTCAGCTCATCTGAAACATTTTGCTTTTAAAACTTGAATAGCTAAACTTTAGATCATACATAAATAATATATTTGTAATATTTGTAATAAATAACCAAATTAATTTGGTTATTTATTCTCTGAAGAAGTGGCTTACACTAAGTCACGAAACGTCAGAAAATCTAATTTTTCTACTCATTGCGATATTACAAATATATTATTTATTTATTTATAACAATTTACCCAATACTCAATTTATTCAAAATTATCAAATCAAAACTTGGTAATGATACCTATAAACTTTAGATTCTTTAAAGTTACTAGTCTTTTTATCGTGACAGAGATATCCAATAAAGATCAATAAAAGAGAAAATGGGAACGATTAGTTACCTGATTATTTTTTACATTGAAATAAGTAATAAATAACATTTACTTTTAAATTTTGTTTAAAGTATTCGTTCCAAAACATGATTTCAAAAAAAAGAAAAAAAAATCAATATGGTGTCGTTTAGATAATTTAATCAAAATTGACTAAAATTAAGTTACTCAAGTGAATAAATATAGATGAGATTCAATGTTGTTTACGTGTCAATAAATATAATTAAATTTGTATAAAAGGTTTGAACTAATAAAGTCGGTAAAATAGTTTTTTTTTTCTCACCTACATGGATTAAATAATTTTTAAACATATTTTCCTTAAATGATATTGAAATGGCCTGTTTATGTAGTTAATTGAATATAATCAAGAGATAGTTTCATTAATTCTATTAGGAAAAATGTGATGAATGAAGTTTAGTCGGGGTGAACTTGAGAAAAATACCATCAGTTGCAATAGGTGATGGTCTCACAATAACGAGAATCTACTCAAGTAAGAGTTGTAAATAACTGGAAGTTAGTGAAATAGAGAATAATGTACTAACCCAGAGGTTTGATTATTATGAATTAGATAATTTAAGAGGTCGTGGATAAGGACTGTTAATTAGTTCTATACTAGGATGAAACAAACATTCAATATATCTTAGTCGGCTGATGATTTAAAACTTTAAAATGTATATCAGTTTAATTTGAGTTAACCGTTTCATGAAAACTGAAATATCGGAACTGTAAGTATAAACGTTTACTTTAAAAGTCTTGTCCTATTAACCTAGGAAAAGATTAACTATTGAGTATTTAAAAGTGAGTCTTCCTTACTAGTTGTGGATGACCCAAATGTAAGATAGAATTTGTCTGTTAAGTTTCCGTAAGTCGATAGAAACAAACACAATGTACAATCAAAGATCAGAACGTAAGATAATCTAATGACTCGACTAATCTTTGACTCGACTAATCAGTAGTAATCAAGCAAAAAAATATTACTAAAGATTTTTGAGCCTTTTCATAGTACACCTTCCCGTTAATCAAACCATCCCTTATTTCTACTCACGGCGAACCTCAAAGACACTTCTATTGTTTCTATTCCATCTTTATTGTGTTTTTAATCACTACTTTTGTACATTGACTTTAACTATTTGTATATATAATTGGATTGTTTACATAATCGTCTCCTACTAATGCCTCATGCCTAAAGATTATATCAATAATTATATTTTTTTACTTCATATCTACTTTCCAATTTGAAATATTTACTCATTTTATCGATCTATTTCTATTATTCTTATCAGTGACACTATAACTGTAATCTTACCAAGAATATGATCATAATTAATTATTTAATCGTTACTACTGAGAAAATTGCCTTAAGTAGCCTAATATTTTCCATAGATGAGTATAGAAATAAATTTTTATTAAAATGAAACATGATGAAAATTTAATTATAAACAATATTTTTAGGGGATATGCTTTACTGCCTATATGGTCCAGTTAGTAATTGATACTGAATCGACTTGAAGTATATTCATGACGAATATCACTTGAAAATTTTTTAGGAATATATGACTTATTCTAATTAACGTCAGATTTTCATGGAGTTTGTACTACTCAAAGTGTGTCGCCTGCATTTCATTAAGTTGTGTCTTGCTTTCTCAAGTGAGGTTTTTCATCAGAATACCTCTGTTAACATAAAAAAGATCAAGTAAATCAAACTACAAAGTAAAGTGAGAGTCCTCGATGTTTATATGAACCAATGATTCCTTCGTACTTGATGACTGCTTCATTTCGAATTCCAAATACAATACATTCGTTCGTGTTCATCTAGTAATTCTTGAATAAATTGCGTTGTTTCTGGGATTCCTAGTTTATACTATAGTTCAAATACTCCTAATTATCACAGAATCTATATTCAGAGATTTAGTGAACAGGGTAATAGGAGACATAAATATTTCTTTTCATTTAGTTTTTCACCATGGTTCTAAAATAATATATATTTATGACTAAGTTATTAAAAAGAGTGGGATGAGGTAATTCTTATAACTGAAGTAATTATCTGTATGAGTTAAAAGCATTCGGTGATAGGTCCAAGGGATTGAGTAATAATTCACAAAATAATTAACAAAATGTTTTGGTAACCAATCACTTTACCGACAATTACGAAAATATAGACGATTATTAGGATGCAAAATGTCAGAAAGATCATAGGAATCAAAGCTCTATTTCAAGCTACACTGTTACTATCTATGTCGATGGCCAAGGTAGAGGGAGGGTTTGTATCAAGTTCCTTCGACTACGAAGGTTTGAGAATATTGATTATGATAGTTTCAGTGGTATATATAAGACTATCTCGTAAACGATGCAGTTTGTGGAGGAATATATTGTGCCACCTATAATAATTTTGTTGAACGCATATAAATTCTCAAATCTGTCACCATTCACGTTCCTTTCTCCCAGTCAATCCATGTCGTCCCATGATATCTTCATATCCGGTGTTGTCCATTCCGACTTTGGCGTTTAGGTCTCCCATCAGGATGGCCAGGTCAGTTCCTAAGCAATGCGCTATGATTGACTGGAGTCTCTTATACACCTGATCATTATAGTCGTTGCTATCATTTGTGGGTGCATAACGCTGGATAACACTCTTTGTGATTCCCTCCTTCTTTGTTTCGAAGGATGCTATGATGATTATGGATACATGAAATCCCCATCCTATCAATGCATTTCGCGCTTATTTACAAAACATCAGAGCAACTCGAGTGTACGGAGCATTTTCGTCTTCGTGACCGGAGTACAGCAATATTGCATTCGTTTCACTGTCCAGCTTGTGTCCGATGGATTTCACTGATTCTAAGCACCATCAAGTTGTATCTCCTCATTTCCGTTTCTATTTGACTAGTTCTCCCTGACATTCCATTTGCCTATATTAATTGTTGCTCTGGTTGTTAGAAGGGGCGTCGGCTTCGCGACTTTCGAAGAATCTCGGCTTTCATCATTAGCTGTCATAATTCTTCCTTCAACTCGGAGGGCGGAGTTTAAACGGTTAAATTTTATTTATCTGGCTGGCGTATTTTTAGCAGCATTTTTTCCTGCGGGATGTGGTTGCCGACTCAACGTCCAACCCTCGTGCTTTACCTGAGATTGAGACCGGGAATAACTCTAGAAGAGCTAATGGCAGAGTAACTGCATTGAGTGATACAACTATTTTTTTCAACCGATTCAAACTGTATAATATTAGTGAGTTTTATTCGAATAAGTCAAAATGATTTAGTTAAAGTATTGGAAATTATTTTCGAATTATCAGAAAATTAATATTAATTAATAAATCTCATTAATAAACCCTATGCATGAAAGACAAACAATAAAACGTCCTGTAATATTGTCTATATTTCAGGTTCATTAAACAGTGAGTACATTATGAACCGTTAGATTATGAGTACTTCTAAGCTTGTTCGAATTTCAAACAAACCTACATCTATTCATTTTTACGTAAAACAATGTTAATATTTGGAACAATTCTGTACAAAAAAAATCCCCGAAATATCCACTAACATGTTGAAGGAAAAACATATAGCCTATTTTTGCTATAAGTATTTCTCAAAGTTTAAAATTGTATTTCTTCTAATTTCTGCAGTTTGACATGCCTATCTCATGTCTTTTCAATGTACATTTTCTATGTACAAGTGTTCTCTGTATAATCAGCATAATATATTCATGGTTGTAGTTAAGTCCCTTTGAGTTCATTCAGTCAATGTTAAGAAAAGTTTTGGATTTAATGAAGTTTTTGGTAGGGAATTACATACATTTTATTTATATACTAATAGTTCAAATGAAAGTATCTATCTTAATTGTAAATACATGTAGATCAATAACGGTTTACTTGTTATAAAAGATGAAATTTACTTACTGGTTGTGAATGAATACATAATTGTTGAAGTTCTGGCAATGTAGACTTAGTTAAACTATTCCATTCATAATCGTTATGTTTATTTAAAACATTTTCATCATTGAAATAGGATAATTTTCTTATTGTCTGGTCATAAACTAGATGTAAATCTTCAAACTTTTCATTTGTTACATCAATAAATTTATTATCATTATAGGAATGATTAGTATATGAAGTAGATGGATAACAAGTAGTAGAAAAAGGATTTACTGAATTCAGATCAATTTGTTCTTTAGAATTTGTAGAATACAATATACTTATTGGTTGTACACAATTATTAGCTAAAAGATTTGTAGAAATAGGTTCTAAACGTACAATTAAAGGTTGTGGAAGAACAGTAGGTTGTATAGTTGAAGAATAAGAAGAAAGTGTAGAATTTGTTGTTTCATGATGATGATTATTTACATATTGGGAAAGTGATGTATTATATTGTAATGTTGCATAATTTACTGTAGGTGTAATGTTACAAGATGTAATTGAATTATTTGGGATTTCACTTATCAAGTTGGGTAATAATGAATCAATATTATGAATATTGTCATCGTGTATGAATTTCGTTCTAATCGGACTCATTTCTGAAATAAAAATAAAATAAAAGATTATAAAAAATTGATTTAGGCGATATTCAATTGAATGGAGAAAAATATGACTACCTCTTTTACGGTATAGTAAAGAAATAATAACATAATATGGGAAATTTCTCCGTTATAATGGTCACGTAAATAAGTTCTAGATTTTATCTTGGATTTGACAGACGGTTTTTGATCTGTATCTGAATATCCACATAAGCAAGAATTGAAGACACTAAATATGACTTGTATCCTCAAATAAATGAGTAGAAACATTGTTTGTATTACATTAGCATTTATGTCACATGAAGATTTTATTGATAACCTAGTTCGTATTTTGCAGTTTTAAAATAGTTTTACTGGAAAATAAGACATCAGAAACCACTAGCTAAGAAGTATGAAAGAGCCTTTCAGCCACCTTAAATTATTTCAATTTTGAGTTAGGGTAACACAATGATGCGCCGCTTATATTTATACATTGCAGTTTGTTTACAAAGATTGAGTCATCAATATCAGATAAAAGACATGGAGTCAATTATTAGGTGACCAGTATATACGTAAATTTCTCAATGATAATTTGTCTGATAGACACTAAGTGCCTCTAGGACAAATACCACAGGATGAATAAGCTTTCTTAATATTGTTAGTACCATTTTCTGAGAACGGCAAGCTACCCCGAAACCTGGAGTGAGCATTTTTGTCATGTAATTACTACCAGCTAACATTAGTTATAATAAAAAACAACAAACATATTAACGTTCTACTAGATTGAAAGACAAATACATCCTAACTGTAGTACTTCGCATAAATTAATGAGTAGCTAATTTCAACAAATTTCCTGAATGTAACTTTGAATAATCGCAAATATCCGACAGTTCTATGTTTTTTCAGTGTCAATCAAAATATTTAAAACTGATGCAAAACTAATCCTTGTGATAAAATAATTTTCATAATTTTGAGTAATTTCAAATGAGCTAATGAGTAAATTGTTCACATGAGTCTATTTGCTAATTGAATTACATTTTAAGCATTTCGCTTGAAATTTCTCGATAATTTTATTGGTTTCATTTATGTATTTGTCCGTCATTATGTTTGAGCGTGATACGGTTCTCGAGAATAAGAGAGCATGAACTGTAGGGCATACCATAATTTGATACTGTTTTTTTAACAGGACATACATAAAGGTATAATTTATCATACATTTTAGTTGTAATCATACAATTTAGGGCAACACATCTTATAGTCCTAACGCTTTCTAATTTTTAAATTCAATGATAAAAATAGAAATTTGTTGAGATGTGTTTTATATATGGCTTTGATTCTTTATTACATTCGTTTGCTGAGAAAAGCGAAAAGAAATTGTACCATAGTGAATCTCTCCTTTTAACTAAGTGTTTCTGTGTTTGATCGTTTTACTTCGTCCCAACGTATAATAAGACTGAAAGAAGGTTGATGTACAATAATTCATGAAACTCCCTTCAGATTAACCGTCATAAAATAGGTATTCTATTTTATTTAAACTACGTTTTTACACGTGAATAATTTCAAGTATTTCCATCAATTGATTTTAACTATGAACAGTATCAATTAATATAGATAAGTTTGTGTAGTTCTTTAAAGAAACATTCTGTTCGACGAATTTTACTTCGCAGTAACTTTATAGATTTGTATTTCGTTGCAAGGTTTATTAAGAGTGGTGGAATGTCTCTGATTTGTCAATGTGACAAAACGTTTTGCAATTTTTTTATGAACTGTTAATCACACAGTCCTTGATAGTCATAATAAAATCAGATAATCAGTATAATTATCAACTTAAAATACCTTCATTCGGATTATATAACATTTTCTAGCTAGAATAACGAATATTTTGGATACAGTTAAATTATAGGTCATAGAAGTGACATAAATACATAAACTGTGTATTAGATATAACTACGACAACCGACAGTATCATTTCTTAATGAAGTTCCACAGAAATTAAAAAACCTCTTCATTCACCTTTGACATTTTTTGGTAAAACCATGGAATAACATAAGATGAAATTTAACCTTATTCCATTTTTTTTGAAAAATGTAGGGTTATTATCAGATGACTTTGTGCAGCTACTCAACGTAAAATAGTTGAAAGAGAAAAGCGAAAATCCCTAAATCTTGGCACAACTTTAATTTTGCGGGAACTGTTGCCTATCATAGGTTCTGAAAGTTTTAACATCAAAGGCTCTACCTATCGTTAGCTGTCTCAAGACTAGAGGTACTCCTTGTTGATTAATGCCATTTGCTGCAAAATATAAGTTCAGATTTCACTTTCAGTTGTATCCAAAGACCATAATCGTTAAAAAAGAGGTCATTCTGACTTTATCACTTCACTTGAAAGATAAAATTCAATCATTATTATAAGTCAAACCAAAGGACTTCAACAATCATACAGTTGTTAGTCAGTGTAAAG
The DNA here is from genome assembly GCF_000237925.1 of Schistosoma mansoni. Classification (NCBI taxonomy): domain Eukaryota; kingdom Metazoa; phylum Platyhelminthes; class Trematoda; order Strigeidida; family Schistosomatidae; genus Schistosoma; species Schistosoma mansoni. The sequence continues at coordinate 14,702,765 of NC_031497.1, forward strand.
TTGACGTATTTATTGCGCATACAATAACGGAGTTACATTAATTTTTCTGTAGATAAATAGTCTGATTTTTCGCCAGTAACGTTTACCACTATTTATGAAACTTACTTATATTCTGGAATCCATCTTCACTAAAAGGATAATCTCCTTTGATTTCATCAAGTCCGTTGGTATCTTTCAAATTGTGGTTTACAGAATTGTTTTTGAGTTTTCTATATTTAATAATACAAGCTACAGAACACATTAAAATAATTGATAGTAGTATAGATACCACCACTGTAGACAAGATTATGTAATTATTTAAAGAAAAACGATTATGATTACTCCAATTTGAATAGGTGAGATGATCACTTTCCCAATCTTCCATATGATCAACATCGTAATCATCATCTAATTCGTAATCAAAGCCATTTTTTGTTTCTGATGGTGTGATGTTTACTGGTTTAATGTGAATTGTAATATAGGAATATTTTGATATAGGTATACCTAAATCATAAGCTTTTATTTGAATATTTATCATCTTGTCTACATCTGATTGAGAGAACTGAGTATTTAAACGTAATAAACCATTCAATGGATTTAATGTAAATAAAGAATTTTTTAAGAATTCATAGTTTTTAACTGACTGATTCATTGAAAATGAATCTTTTATAGTTTTTATTTGATCATTGTTCTTTATAATTTCCCGCGTTATTTGATGTATTTCATATCTGACAGTGCCATTTATTCCTGCGTCGTTATCAATTGCAAGTAACTGAAATTACATAAATATAAATATGGTAATAAAACAGTTTTATTCACATTAATTATATTCAATTAAATAAATTAATTTAAAGCAATTAGTCCCTTTGATAAATTTCGATATTAGCGCAATACATTTCGAACAATCTGATCACACATATACTTGTTAAGAACATTTATGTATACAAATAAATGGTCAACTAGACTGGAAATAAGGGTAAGAGGAGACAAGGATAATAATAATAAAATAATGTGAAAACAATTTGACACCTAATCACTCTGGGTAATAAGCTAATATTACCAGGGTAGGTTTAGGGAGGTAATA
>NC_031497.1:14704027-14709535 GCF_000237925.1 Schistosoma mansoni
ATCAGATTGTTCGAAATGTATTGCGCTAATCTATCATCACATAATTCTGATAATCTTTGTCTTCTTATTACATTATCGAAATAAATTAATGTTAGTTTAACTATCCCTAACGATTTAAGTCAGCAAGCATAGTAAATTTTTCGACAATTATTTGAATATGATTTTTTCTCTTCTTTTCTTTTCTTTATTCGATTATAGTCAATGTAATATCATGACTGATAGGAAACTTACCTCTACTTCTAGACATTTTCGTGAATACACAAATAAGACAATGTAATCAAGATACTTGTGGTTGGATATTTCATTTATACAAACTCTAAGTTACTTTAACTAGTGCTATTTACAATTTTATATGTTTAATAGTAATAACTGAAGTAGTATTGTTATATAAGTAAAGACGTGGTTAACCAGCTAAAACTCTGTTTTTCACCATTAATTCCAACATTTGAAGTTATGTCTGTCTACTTTCGTTAAGTATTGAGAACAAAAACTAATGGGAGATGAATACTATTTGTAGGAATAGAACGAATATAAGAAGTTGAATATCGTTTTTGTTATCACAGTAATTACATGGCAATAAAGAAGTTTAGTTGAGAGATCTATATTTTATCTAGAAATGTTTTAAACCGTTAAATAAATTCAAATATATTTAGGTTTAGTTTACCTCACATATATTTAAATCTGCATGGATTTCCGCCAATCTTATTTTTATTATAGAGAGCTAGATTCTAATTTACGACACAAAAGAACATGTCCAGAAAATAAGTGTTATATTGAAATTTGTTTCTTCCTGAAACGCGAGTTATGATTTAAACTATATTAAATGTGAGTTGTTAAATGATAGGGGTCAAATGCATAGTACATTTCGCTAAAATCTCAGAAAAAAATAGTAGACAAATACTCAGAACACTTAAGAATTGAAAAATTTAGAGAAGTAGAAACATGGAGTTTATCAGGACGTTATAACATCCATATCTGCAAAAAATATTTAAAGCAATCTGATCACATAATAACTCATTACCTCATTCATATAAAAAATGATTAGGAATACCAAAACACCATAAGTATGGAAGTGATAACATTACATTTAGCTCATCCGACACTAGAACTAGAATAAACAGAATGGAATCGGTTCGCTCTAATTACAGATTTATTCTCAACCCATAAATGAGAAGAAAACCATAAATATATACGAGATATTATGGTTGATTCGGTATTGGGTTCAGATTACATTGATCCTGAGAATTTCGTTTTTTTAAACCTATTCCTATTGAACAGTTCTTTTGGATTTGATTTTATACTTTACTCTGATCTAAGTTTTCTTCCATAGGAAATATGTTATAATTCTGGTTTCATCGCTGAGAACGGATATTACATTTTTGTCACTACAACAACCAAATACGACCAGTTTTCAAGTGTAGATCGATCATTAGAAAAATCAATTCGCAATTATTTCGATCACTTAAACTTTTGAGAAGTTGAATCAATCTTGTCCATTTGATCTTCAACTGTGAGATTAGTCCAACAACTTTGTAATGGGAAGTTTAATTCACCGTGTGTCTTTTTTTATCGAACCATATCAATATTTAGTCTTTTAATTTCATTATTTTTTGTAGATGCAAGTTGTTAATAGTTGATGAGAAGCAAACATGGGTGGTGGCTAGCAGTGAAATCCAGAAAGCGCGCTCAGAAACTTTTAATTGAACTCAATGAGTATCCATTCCAGATACTATCATACATTTATTTAGTGTAATGAAGGAAAGTAAAAATTTTCCCATGATTGTGAAAACATGATGAACAAAGAAGGCACCTTAGAGCCACTCACACATAAACAGATCACATATAACTTCATATTCTGTTACGGATGATAAATATGCAATAAGTTCATTTCGAATGTCAGTTTTAATGAGAATGATTATCTTTGTATGATGTTGGTGTCAAAACAATTTTCTTTCTAACACGCTATGCTAAATGAGGGAATTTTTTTAAAGGATCAATTCAACTCACCAATGTTTGAAAAAAAATAAAATAACTTGAATTAGTTTAAGTTTAAAAACTATCCGTCAAATTTTTAATCCTGAATCATGCCATTGAACAATTATCAATTCATGATTCTATAAAACATTGAAGGATTACTTAAACAGACGTGTAATCATACTACGTAAACTAATGAAGAGATTAGAAAAGGTTGATTTACAGACAAATAAATTACCACAGAGATGATGAAAACGAAGCTTTTTCTCAGTTATTGATAAAGAACTCATGCCATATACTTAAGTTTAAGAATTCTTAAGAATGTAGAAGGGATTTCTGCTCACATAGATTTTGATTAGTAAAGAGATGATGTTTGTATGAAAATTATACAGAGATTAAATATCTGTATTTGTGTAGATCTCTTAAACTATCTAGAATACATTATTTTACTACTTCCCTTGACGGAAATACAGCGTATTATGCTTTTTGTATCTCGAAGTAAAACAGATATGAAATACTATTCTAGGTGAGGAAAATAACCATTCACTCAATCTACGTTGTTACGTAACATTTACCACTAAAATTCGTGACCAATACAGTTTATATTTAACTGAATACAGGACATGTATGTAAAAATGCGAATTTTTTTACTGAAGCGCTGTAATAAAAATGAATAAATAAACCAACAAAAATGAATGATATATAGAATCTACGCACTAAGTCTCTATGGTAAATAATAAAAACTCGTACATGTTTAATTGCAAAAATTTTGATAAACCGTAAATCTAAGGGTTTAATCACTTTTTCATAAAGGCAATGAACTAAATGTAAAGGTTATGATTTCATATACCTTGGTCTAGATCTTATTCATAACATTGAAGATAAAATCAGACATGGTGGATAAAAATAAACATTTAAAAAAATGTTCCAATAGTATACCTAATAAATACCAATAAATGTTCACTAAATAGCAACTAATAAAAACTTCAGAAGGGGTTTTATGGATATCATAGTAATTTTAATAGTTGAGATCATGAATCAATTGAAGCTAGACAACCATGGAAGACCTGGAAGCACTGGACGGCCGTTTCGTCCTATTGTGGTACTCCTCAGCAGTGAACATCCACAATCCCACCTCGCGAGATTCGAACCCAGAACCTACCGGTCTCAATTTCGTGGATTGGTTGAAGTTAGACATTAACACCGTCGGATGCCGGCTCAGTGGTTTTGAGGTTAAGCGCTCGCGCGGAAAGTGATAGGTCCTGGGTTCGAATCTCGTGAGGTAGAATCGTGGGTGAACACTACTGAGGAGTCCCAGAATAGGACAAAATGGCTGTCCAGTGCTTACAGGTTTTTTTACGGTGGTCTAGCTTCAATTAATTCATGATCTAAACTATTAAAATTAATAAATATTTGCCTAGAAACCACGTGCAGATAGGTTTTAAGTTAAACTAATAAAGACTTATAGAAATAAATGATAATATGCTTTAGAGCACCGTATTTTCTAATACATATGTTGGTAACAACATTTTAGTGATATTAAGCAATAACGTAGATGTATAAAACTTCTGTTTGGATAAAAATGTTCGATGTCATATTTCGATCTGACAACGTTTGTAAATTGTATTCATATAACATGTTTTTAACGTCTCAGTGGAGATTTTCCAAAGCGAAAGGATTATATTTCAGCTAATTCAAGAAAATCTCACATTCATTAGGATTTAAGGAAGCAGTATTTCTTTGAGTGGTCATATCAACATATAAATAAGATGCTTTTTGTTTTAACCTCAACATTTCAAACTATGAAATTTGAGCATACTAATCGACATTCTTTTAGATTATTCAGTAATTTATAAATGGTCGGTATTACCAAGCTTTACATTGAATTTTCTCACATACAAATGCCAATTACTAAGTGATTTGTTCGTTTTGAATTGCGTTTTCACTTTCTAAAATAATTACAAAATTCTAACAGGTCAACTAAAACAATTATTATCATTCTTTTTTTGAAATTTAATCGAATAACTTTAAAAAGAATATGATAAATACTGTCAATAACACATTTATTTTAAGATTGACCTTGAAGAAGTTTTCTTAAAACACCAATTTATGTATACTTAATCTATTATGCTTCTTTTTTTTGACCTGGTACGAAAGAAAAAAGAAAACACTTTCCAAAAACACCTCAATTTAAGTAAATCTCATAATTCAATTATGACCTTATTATAATGAAACATGAATTCGAACATTCTCCATCACCACCAACCCCCCCCTAACGTATTCTTAATTCATATAAAGTTATAATCATTTGTGTGTGTGTGTTTGATTTCAAATATAAAATTATTTTGTAAATATTCTGTTTATTTTTTAATTTTCTGAGTTGATTTAAGTGTTTTTCTTTTTCTTGTTTTTTTATTTTTTCTATAAAAGGAGATAAAATCGCTTGTTTTAATGACATGAAGAACAATAATAACCATTTAAGTTAACTATAATAAAATAAATATATAATAGTAATTAAAGTGAATTGTTCATATTAATTTAATTGGATACTTATTATTATGACTTTCACTTTTTGTTTATTTATTTTTAACTCAATTTTTATGAAATTATTAAATAATAAAACAAAAATGAGAATAATAATAAGCGAATTTAATGTGCGATTTAAATTGTTGATTCAAAATCTGAGTCAGTGTTAATCTATGATGAATATGACTTAAATATACCCAAGACCCACTACATTGAAATAGTTAGATGGCAGTAATGAATAAATAACAAAACCGTTGAATTATTATTAGTATGATGATTTTAATTATAATATTCAACTCTATATACTAAGTTACAGTAATACATTTCGGTACTAATCAGATAATCTCTTAACAAATTAATTTGTATCATATATATCAAGTCGTAGTGGTATACAACAGCCAGTACCTGTTATTCATCTTTAGTTATGAAATGTTTGACCATTTTATGTGCAACAACTCATACTTTAAATGATCATATTTTGGATGCATGAATTCCAGTCAAATGGCTTTTTGTCTCTTTAAATGTCAGAAAGGTAGAAAAATATTCCTAGAAAACTTGGTATTTCTTCCTAATAGATTGTAAGCTTTCTATAAAATCATACGATTGTATACGGTTAGCACTCGGAATTCTTCATTGAAAAGGATACTAAAACTGGGAGGTTTTCAGCAACATTTGCACAGCTGAAAGGAAAGTCATTAAAATGTCCAACCACACTGTTTTTATTTGTAATAATGAAAAACAATAAAGATGAAGAGGATTCTCAGATAAAAGGAATTAATTAAGCTAACAAGAAGCGCAAAAATGATGGAAATTCAGATTTAATAGGTGGAGAAAGAATGAAAGCATGTGCGACACCACTGGCGAATTTGTGTTAGTTTGATGAATGTGAAAACGGAATTATTTGTCAGAAGGGGCTTTGTGGAGATTTCAGTATTTTTTTTCATAGTTGAAATCATGAGTCAATTGAAGCTAGACCGCCATGGAAAACCTGGAAGCACTGGACGGCCG
>NC_031497.1:14709735-14733772 GCF_000237925.1 Schistosoma mansoni
AATTCGTAGAAACATATTACATCAGTTCTCTATTTGATACCTTTAGAAGACGGTGAAATGTGACTTTTCACAACATTTTGTTTACAATTTGTTATTTTAGTTTTCTCAATTTTATGATTTTGTTGATGGTGATACTCATCTTCATTCAGTATTTAATCATGTTTTTTTTATGTTTTGATCTGCCGATCAATTACACAGGCATACACACACATATGGACAAACATTCTATGGTGAAATTGTCGAATGTTTACTCTTATGTGGCAGTATGTAATGTAAAATGGAGCAAATGAACTTATTTCAGCACACAACATTTTTGCTTGTTATTGTGCAGCATATATAATATAAAATCATTGTTTGCAAGTTTAATGACAAAAATAAATTGGCAATTATTTGTCTCAGTGGCGGAATCTGTAATTGATGAGTTCTGTTCCTAAAGATTCCAACTGATAAGATTGATGCATAAAAGTACATATTCGCAATCTTACAAGCACGACAGGGTTTTATTAGATTCACTAGATCTTTTAAACATGATCAAATCTTATCATCATCAAAACATTTAAATAAAAAGATTTCACTGATTGTATCTGTCCATTATATCAATTCATTTCCTTGTCTATCAGTAGTATAATTATATGAAAATTCGTTAACAATCAACTAAATTAGTAACTTTCAACTTCAACTGGATCAAGTATTTATCACTTAACATAAGTAAGTTAAGTATTTATTTTGATTTGAAAAGTGGTAATAGGTAAACTAACAATATCCTAGGCTTGTAAGAATCAAAAACACTTTATAATATTAGAAAAGTTTGAAAAAACTGTTAAGAAAAACAAAAAGACATCACAGCGATGTAGTAAAATCATTCAAAGTAATTAGTCTTTTCCTTTTTAATTCGATACATTAACTAAGTTCTCATTTTCGTCATGTTAAAGCTGTAGTTTTGTTTCATCCAGTGGTGTGGAATTTGTTTTAATATAAACTGTTTAGCTTAGAATGATTCTACACATATATAGTCGACAACTATTTTCATAATATATTACTCAATTGATTGATCACTGGGTGGTGATCAATGTCATGAGTGTCAAATACTTCTTAGTGCTGATCGAATGCTATCGACCAAGTTGCAATGTGGCCACTAGTCTAGGTGGCTCGACACTGCGTGCACTATGTTGAGGTAAGATGGTGGTTGGAGGTGGTCAACAAGAAATCCTGGACCCGGGTTTCGATAGCATTCGATCAGCACAAAGAAGGACTTGACACGTATGACATGGATCACCACTCAGTGACCAATCAATTGTGATTACATCTCAGTCCTACAGGAGGTCGGTCGCGGCACGAATAGCTCAGTGGTAACGTCTCTGACTGTGAAGCTGGGTGACCCGGAATCGAATCCGTCAGGGAGCACCAGTTCCCTCAAGATTACAGGTACACCTTGCTGACGAGTGGCAAGTAGCACGAAACCCAGGCCCAGGGTTTCCTGTTGACCACCTTCAACCACCATCTTATAATATATTACTGTTTATTTGTGTATTTACTTGTAAATTTTTTGTTAAAGTGACTCCATTTTAAATGGTACTTATAATGATGTTCTCAAATTAAAAAGGTAATCATATAGCTGGAAAATGGCGAAAAATACTCACTTTAATAATTGGATATCGTACTATTTCTAAGTATGAGAGTTCAATAACAGTGTGATCTTCTTTTGGTAAGACAAAATATGGTTCGTTATCATTTTCATCTTCGACAATAATATGTATTAATGAACGACCACGTTGTTGAGGTTGACCTTGATCTTCACCTACAATCCAAAATGTATATGCAACAATGTCTGTCTTATCAATCATTTTCGAAGTTTTAGTTTTCATTCCATAAGATTTGTGTGATAATGTAGATGTTAATGAGGATTTAGATGATGTTGATGTTTTTTGTATTTCTGAAATTTCTTTCAACTTTTCACGATCAACTTTACCTTTCGTATATATCTTTACTAAATAAATACTTTTCTGCGTGTCGTAATAACTAAGTAACTCAAATGGCAAATATAATTTAGTTGATATATTAACTAAATGTCCATTTGCCGTATTCGCTGCTTTCGACAATGAAGATAAAGATAACGACAACTCACTGGCATGATGAGTGTGTCTATTATAAGGCATTAATTCAATTTCAAAGTGAATTAAACCATTACTACCTAGATCGTTGTCTGAACAAGTAATACTTCCAATATATTGATCTACTGGATTGTTTTCAGTCATATGAAATTCATATACTTGTTTTGCGAATGTAGGCTGTTCATCATTGTAATCACGTATGATAATCTGAATATTGATTGAATTCGATAAAGCTGGTAGACCACAGTCTCGAGCAACAACCGTAAATTCATAGCGATCACATATTTCTCGATCCAAGTTACCCTTGGATTGAATAAGCCCAGTTAATTCATTAATGTGGAAGTGATTAGCAATTTTATGGTCATCTACTATGTAATACTTTATTATAGCGTTTATCCCAGTATCATTATCTGTAGCTAGAAGTTTTACAACTTCATAATGCATCTGTTTCCTTTTTGGATCGCTGTCTTCCGTTATTGCTAATTGTAATTCACTGGAATTAAACATCGGTTTGTGATCATTCTTATCAGTAATTTCAACGTATAATACTTTATTTGACATTAGAGGTGGTTTTCCATGGTCATGGCATTCGACTATCAATTTTATATAATCAACTTGTTCACGATCAAACGATACGGATGCCGATAGTTTATAAATCATTTCTGACTGAGACCACATTCTTTTTTCAAGATTTATTTCATCACCCTGATTATTAGCTATGCCGCTATTAGCAACACCAGTCAATGTCTCGAGATTATTGTTAGTAATTATTGATGTTAATTTAAATTGGTCTCTGTATTTTTCTTTGAGAAAACATGAAATCCTGCCATTCAAACCATCATCATCATCGGTTACCGAAATGATAGCAAAATCTAATGGTAAATTCTTTGAGTGTTCGGGTATACTTAATGTTGTATTCCCATCAAGTGACTGGAATGTTATTACAGGGGAGTTATCGTTAACATCGATAACCTTCACAACCAACTTTGCAGTTGAAAAAGAATCTGTTTCGATTTGTTTTGGATTGAATGAAACAGAGTTATCTTCATTTGACTGGCTTTTAATTGACTCTTTTGAAACGTTCACTTCGTAACTGAATGGATTTCTTGCAATAATTGGAATAGTATAAATTGAATGTGATCTATGATTTAGTTTACTTTTGAGATATACAGAACCATTATTAGGATTTATGAAAAAGGTTGTTTTAATTAGATCTGACGCTTTGGAATCTAGTTCATAAATTATTTTGCTGTATACATCTCCCATGTCTAAATCAATAGCTGAAAATGTATATATTGGTAGAGCTGTATTAAAATTTTCAGCGATGTTAATTTCTGTATAATTCGTTGTGAAATATGGCTTATAATCATTTCTATCTTGCACTATGATATTCAATTCGAGGTAGCATCTTTGACTCGACTTACCATACTTACTGTTTGCTTCAATTATTAGATGATATTCAGCTAATGTTTCATAATCTAATGCTTTCGTTATATAAAGATTTAATAAATATGGCTTAATCAATGATCCAGTTGGTAAGATAATTAAGTTAAATGGTAAATCTAGTTCACGTGATTGAAATGCAGCTGACTGATATGTTTCAGTAGTTTTATTTTTTGTATATAAAAATATTTTATCGGAACTGACAGTGTGATTTGGATGAGCATCAAGATCCAAAGGTTGATGCAATGGTATATTAATATGGGAATGAGGTTTAATATCTTCAGGTAAATAAATAGTCTGTTTAGAATCAGGTGTAAATGTACAATAATTATCATCAATATCATTTACAGTTAAATGAACACGAATTACTTCAATGATATCTATTATGTTATTTATTATTTTAATTAAACTTACACCGAATGTTAATCGACAATCATGTAAATATGAAGCATTGTACAAATTTAATATTGTTTGTTGTTGAATTTGTACATTAGATGGTATTTCTACAAAATGATGTTGATGATAATTGAATTCATTGTAAGGACATAATTCTTCTCGATCAATTCTTTTGATTACATAAATTCTACCATCTTCTGGTGTTACATGAAATAAATATGCATGATCTTTATTAATTGGTCTAAATAATAAGTGTTTATGTTCTGCTATAATATAATTCGGTATATATTTGATTAAAACACCAACAAGTGTAGTATTTTGTTGTTGTTCTTCATGCATTACTAAACGTACAACAATTGTACAATCAATATTGACAATTGATAATATAAAAACACTAAATAATTGACAAAGAAACAGTCTAGAATGTGAAATTTTTTTATTACTAATCAAATTTGTTTTACGTGTTTGACAAGTTCTTTTTTTTGTTATAGTAATAGTACATAAAAGTTTTGATTTATATCTTTGTCCTATTTGTTGGTTGAATTGTTTTTCAACCTTGTCTGGAGCCAAAATCATTACGTTTAATCATGTTGATTGTATATACGTGTGGGAATATGATATTTGATCCGTTTATTTTTTTAAATTATCCATATTTTTACATGTTAATATTTCTTGATGAGAAAATTGTCTGAATTCAATGTTCCATTAGTTGAAAGGATCATACAAAACTTGGATTGCTTTGAAAATGTTTGATATAAAAGCTAAAATTAGGAAAGCAATAAACTGAAAGTCATCCAATAAACTAATGCACATAATATACAAAATTATTATATATACTATACTATTACTATACATTATTCTAATCGTATCACCATGTTGAGTTTGTTGTATATCTCAATAATATTCAAGCACATCATCCCATTCTATGTCTCATGGATCAATTGAATAAAGATGGGTCTTGAGTACCTAATTTACCTACATAACTTATGCAATTCTATGATCGGTTTCGATTGATAAGAATGCTCTCGAAAGTGATTTAATTGCAAGACAAAATGGTAAGTAGTTATATTAAGATATTGGATGTTTGGAATCAATCACCAGAACGATATGAATCTGCATTCATTTTTGGAGCTGTCATTCATCAGAATGATGATCTGCAGTGTAAATGGAATCGAATATTCCCACTGGACTCAAAACAATATCATTCAATGTCATAGTCATGGAGTTTACTCCGAAGCTATACTTCATTATGTCAACAATACTGATTTACAAACATCAAAATTATATGATGAGTATTAGTTCCATTATGAGTGAAAATACGTCTTGCTGCAAAGTGCCAGCTGGTATGAAACAAACATCCAGATCTTTCTTCAGGCCCCATTAAACCATATGATATCCAGATATAGGTTGGGAGATGTTGAAAACCTAGTTACATTTTGTTACTCTATAGATAGGACTTGCTTAGCACTGTGGACTAGATAAATATAATATAGAGTACTAATTGGTAACCAGTTGCACATTTATCGCTTGGAAAATAAACACAACTAATGATTAACAAAGTTGAATGCGAAAATTCATGGAGATAAAATATGAGTATCATAAGACCTTTTCTTAAGGTTTTTATTACTAAGACAACTCTGTACATAAATAGAAAGCTTATATTTCTTCTGATACCTGAGGTGGTCAGTAATGCCATACAAAGAATTATGAAATAATTACATTTTATTTGAAGGTCACTTATAGAATAGAACTCGTATTTAAATAGTTTCATAATCATAATGTTATTTCTGGGTTAGGCGAGAGGCTACTATCTAGATAGACCAATAAGAACTGAGAATCAACTCTAGGTTGTTCCTACTGGTTTATGCGTCATTGATCTGATCAAAAAGTCTATGTCCTAATTGTCGATCGTATCATGTGATAATTAACAGGCCATAAAGACATAACACATAATAAACCACTTTTTAAGGATCATAGTATGTTCTGCGAATTACGTAAAACAGTATAATCACGTATGATGAGAAATAGCATAAGATAAATTTACTGTCTGACAATTGTACAAGTGTGTGGAGTAAAATAATCTGCTTAATGGATCTTAACAAAAAAATATATATAACATCATGTCGACTAGAAAATTACATATTTCAGAAGATACGAAATTCAAGTTCCATATCTCCTGATAATAATCAATTAATTAAATTCAATGAGATTAGACAACCAACCATAATTAACAATCAAAGAAGATACAAATCCTGGATTTCCTTACAATCCTCTACTCAATCAAAAAGTTTTTTAAAAAATTTCTCTGTGGTGTTGTTAATGCTATGCTCATTAGATTAAAAAAGGTTGAGGAAATTGATGAAGATTTTAAAATGGAATATTCATTAACAGTAATTTTGAAAAAAAATCAAGTCGAATTAGTGATGGTAATTCCGGACTGCATTTAAGAATATCGCTAACACTTGTTTAATAAATAACGATTAATTTCCCCTAAATGATGATGAACGTGTTTTTAAACAATCAACTTAAGTCACTTGTTAACTTTGTGATGACATAAATCACTCAATACCTTACTAAAGTTGATACGTTAGTTAATGCATTCATTCATGTGTAATGTAGAAAATGCATTGATTTTAGAATGGAAATATTTTCTGGTGCTCTTCAGAGTATACTTAAGTAGATTTTGGTAATGAGAAAATAAAATAATCCGATTTTTTTCTTTCTCGTTTAAATAACCCCTGAAGGGAAAACGGTGAATTAAATCACAAAGTACTGTGGAGTGGAGATAATTATATAATGTCTCAATTTTCAAAGGCCACGGTGTGCACATATTAGTCTTTTATTTATTTTTAGTCCCTAGAAACCAATGCAGTAAGTTTGTGGCTGTTAGCATATTTAACCACACGTCGTCCTAAAGGAATGGTTTTTTTATTACTTTTTTTGTTAAATGTAACTGTACCACTGAAGTATACGTACCAGTATAGGGTTGTGGAGATTGTTGAATTTCATTGAGACCATAAACCGATCAATGTTAAACAACTATTGAAAACATGAGAGCACTAGACAGCATTTTCGTCTTAGCACAGCACTGCTTAGCAGTACGCATTAACGATCTCACACTTTGGACTTAAACCCAGAACCTCCGATTTTGTGAACGAACACCCCAGAACATGGCTTCCATTCAACGGTGTCAACGTCTGAAAAGGTCGCGCTATATCGTAGATTTATTAAAGTATAACATTAACACTGTCGAATGTCGGCTAATTGGTCTAGGGGTTAAGCGTCGGCAAACAAGACAGGAGGTCCTGGGTTCAAGTTCCGCATGCGTGATCATGGATGATCAGTGATGAGGAAGCTTGTGCTGGAACATAATGACCACCTAATGTTTTCAGATTTTCAATGGCGGTCTAGAACTGAAAGGTTCATGATCTCAATTACAACTGAAGACTAGTTTCATAAAAATAGATCAATTAGATTGTAGTCACAATTCTTTTTATTTGACCGTTTGTAACTATAAGTTAATATTTATATCATTAAGAATAGGTAAGCTAGAGGTTCATCTAAACCATTAGAATTAAACTGTAACCATTTCATTCATAAACTTTTGAATCTCTCAGTTAACACATATAGTTGGATTATGCCTGTTAAATATGATTAATTTGATGATAAACAATTATTTGAATTTAGTTTTAAAGAAAACTGGTGAATTAAATTTGTAACTCGTTTCATGGTTATAAATTTCCGGTATATGAATTAAAAGTAACTTAACACCAAAACTTTTAAACGTAATGAGACCTACGAATATATACAAGACGTATGTCATTGAAAACAGTATTTTATGAACTGGATTGTAATAAATAAATGACTACACTGAATTTACTTATTTAAGATAAATCTGTGCCCATATTATTCTGAAGATAGCTATTCATTAATTAACGACAATTAACATTATTTTCACAATATTCAATTTGTTTCTTCGAATCTCGCGAGGCGGGATCGTGGATGCGCACTGCTGAGGAGTCCCACAATAGGACGAAACGACCGTCTAGTGCTTCCAGGTTTTCCATGGTGGTCTAGCTTCATGATTTCAACTATAAAAAAATATTTTATAATTGAAAGCAATTAGTCCCTTTGATAAATTTCGATTGTGTAATAAGAATACGAAGATTATCAGTAATATGTGATATATTAGTGCAATACATTTTGAACAATCTGATCACACATATACTTGTTAAGAACAAAGATATGAAAACGATTGTGTCACATCCCACTGCGTTTACCAATTCAAATGTGTGTGTGGTCACACATACATAGGGAGGAGCAATCGTGACCTGAAAATTAGAGTGTGTGAACATGTACCGAAATGGTTGCAGAAACAAATAGAATCAAATGACCCGATAAGAGTAGAAAATAAACATCTATCATACTCTATTGCCAAACATATGATCGAAACAGGTCATACGATTGATCTAAACTCGGCTTTTGTGGTGTTGTATAAAAGTGTAAAAGGGCGTATATTAAGGTTTATTGAAACCTTAGCCATACGAAAATTCAAACCCTCTTTATGTATTCAAAAACAGTTTATTCTCACCTTAAACCTACCCAGGTAATATTGGCCTATTATTCAGAGTAATTAGGTGTCAAATTGTCTACTCTTACCCCCTTTTCCAGTCTAGTTGACCTTTTATTTTTATATATAAATGTTTTTCACAAGTATATGTGTGATCAGATTGTTCGAAATGTATTGCGCTAATCTATCATCACATAGATCTGATAATCATCGTCTTATTACACTCTCGAAATTTTAGAATTGATTTGTGATTTTAAATATACGATTGTTCTGATTATGAAATCAGCCTAAATATATTCAAGACATCTTGACAACGCACATATCACTTAGTAATACGACTTTTGAAATCAATAATATATATATTTGCATAGTTGAAAGCATGAGTCAATTGAAGCTAGACCACAAATGAAAACCTGGAAGCACTTGACGGCTGTTTCATCCTATTGTGGGAATCCTAAGCAGCGTGCAATTTTTTTCGACGAAATCATTTACTTAAGCTGTACTTAAACGTGCAGAAACGATATGTATACACACGATATATATACACAAAAGACTGATGAAATTTCGTTATTCTTCTTTGGATTTATTACTATGATTTATATGACAGTGATAAATGTGTAAGTTTTGGGAAATAACAATGTCATTCTGATAATAACAGTGATAATAAAATGGTGACATAAATGGGTAAGTGAATATAAACGGTTCTATTTTTTACTTTCATCAAACAACTTGGAACAATAAAAATCAAACATTTTGGTATTACATCAGTCTAAATAAGAGCATGCAAATTTTGTGTTTTATTGTAATATTTTCACAAATATTAGCTCTTAAATTATAAAACTAACCTGATCATTTAAACACATTGAGTGGCACCTGGTGATTACAAGCTAGATATGACTTAATAGACAACTTATTGAATAATTTCTAGAAAATAACAGAAAAAAGTGCCCTTACAAATGTCTTGGATGTATCGTATTCAGTATCTCAAAAAACAAGGAATATATGTGAACCTCTTATAAGTATTGATCTAATTTTATTACTAAATAGTTTTACTGTGCAAAATATATTACGTCACAAGACAATGATTGATTATTCTTTTTATGGTGTTAACTAGTTAACAGTTTCGATAATTTAAGTGAACGCAATCATCTTCATTGATATTTGAGTATTTAGTTTTGATTGGATTCATTGAGATAGAATCTGATGCCTTGTTGTTTTAGGACGAAATGTTACAAATAGTCTTTTTAAAAAATTAAGTGTCAAATAGATCATCTGTATATATAGGACGAAACGGTTGGTAAAAAAGTATATTTTTCATAGGTGGTTAGATACTAGAAAATACTTCAGAGAGGTTAAACTACATTTGACAGTGTACTTTTATGAGCGTGATGAAGCTGTTTCTCCACAAAACAGACTTATGGTAACTCTGAACAATATAACTAGTATCACTCTTCTTAATTTACTTATGATCTATGCATCACATCCTTAAAGCTCTAATTTTATCTATGATATTCTGACTATATAATATATTTGCATACATAGCTGTATCGTATGGAAGTAGTTGCTCAAATGATGGAGTAAACGTTTTACTTAAACAGTGCTTTATCTTAACAGTTATATAAAGCTGAACTTCATTATATATTGTTTACTTTTCTCCCAGTATTGTGAGAACCACTTACTAAACTAATATAATTTAATTTCACTTCTATATTTAACATTTAATGTTTATCTAATGCTATGATTATCATTGTACTCCATTTTTGTCAATGTTTATTTCACATAACAAACTCTGTTATTATTGACTTATTTCAAACTTAATCCAATTTTAGACTGACGAAATTCCTTGCTTACTAATGTAATCATTGGAAAGTATAATTTCTTTCAAGTCTATTGATAATTCGTACTTGAATTCATAATGTTAAACATTATCAGCTTATTTTCATCAACATTGAACTACATTGATTAAACTGCACTTTTTGCATCATTTAGACGACAGAAGATGAATGGCGGTTGAACAATGTGATATATTTATATACTTATTTTTTCTCTGTTTGAAATATCATATTTATTGTTTAGTAAATATAACATTTCTAATGTAGGCAAAACTTGCCTTGTAATTAATCATTTTGACTGACAACTAACGAAAATGTATGTTTATATCAGGAACTGTTAGACTCCATTTTGTTGTCTAGAGAAAAGTTGAAAATAATATTTTTGTAACCAAATACATAAAGTTTATTGGGAAATATGTACATGTTTGCTGGATACAAAATTAGTGTTTGGATGCTATTAAAACCTCCACACTTAAAACAAACACTTGAAGTGCTTATTAAAACAAAATAGATGTCATCTTCAAAACTGTACAATCACAAAAGTGTTCCATTGTGACAATGATAATTCGTAATATGTTAGGTTTTAATTATTGCAGTTGAACAAAGTTGCAAAAGAGAGAAGACTAAAAATAGTACGATAATATTATTCTTATCAAGAACTGAAAAATTATCCAGAAAATTGAATACAGATTTATTATTGGAAAAACAGATTCTATAACATCATAATCCAAATGAAATGGTTTCAGGAAGGGATATTATAACGAAGAGAAAATTTATTGTTCAAAAAAAATTAGTGAATATAACAATGATTTAGAGAATGGGTTGAATAAGTTCTTTTTGATACACAATTTGAGCTTCTTTATGAACTTTACTAAATTACTCTTGTTACCCCGTAGAGGAGGAGCTTAGGCAACCCACTATCATCCTCTATCCAACTCTGTCCCGAGCAATCCTTTACGGTTGTTTCCAGTTTCTATTCATCCTTTTTATATCTGCTTCCAATTCTCGACACAGTATATTCTTTGGCCTTCTTCATTTTCGTTTCCCTTCAGGATTCCAAGTTAGGGATTGCCTCGTGATGGAGTTTGATGATTTCTATCCACTTGCAGCGTTGTTTCCAAATTTCCCCTTCAGCTGGAAGCTGGTTTGTTTTATTTATGACAACAGCCTCAATAATATAAGGTGTATTTCTAATCTTTTATATAAAGTGAATTTCATTACATCGTTAATTTAATTCCTTTGTTGTGATTTTTATAAATTATGGTCATCACTAAAAATATATCCTAAGTAATTATAGTAAAACTACTATATATTTGAAGTTATGTAACTTAGAGAATGAATTTGACTGAAAGAAACGTTTGCACTGATTCATTCAGTTTCAAAATAAAAACAGTTCGCAAACGTTGCTTAATGTTTACCACTACTGGGTGGATTGATATAACTTTTAAATATCAGAAATGTTCGGACGCTAACTATTTAGGCTTCGGAATTATGCTTTCTGAAAGTTTCAAAAATTTATAACATTCAATATGTTATTAGGCGCTGAGCTATTCTTTCGGATTTTACTTTAAAGGAATTACTGCTATGATATTATTTAACAGAATAGATTGAATTTTGAACACAAACTACATTAGATACTAAATTGTTTTGTTTAAATATAGTGAATTCAGCAACATTTTAATAATAGTACAAAAATTCAGTAGAAGCAGTTGATGATCATAAAATTAGCTGGTTAATTATCTATGCTTTTTCTATAAAAACATTATGGAAACAAAAAAATAATGATGTTACATACCATTTAGCAAAAACATACAATGTATAGGCAAACGTGTTTTTAAATTTATGTAATAAATATTTTTTCAATCAACATCATTGTTGAATTTCTGTTCAATAAAATAATACCTAATGCAAAAATTGATAGCTAATTGGTCCTATGAAAGATTAAGAACATAATAGAAGAAGAGACTGTACCAGTTTCTTTTTTGACACATAATTCTAGATTTTTCAGATGTATGGCTGGTGCTTCAACAATGCTAGAAAGATAAAATATAACTTCTCTTTGAAAGCTTTCTACTTACGTTGTAGATGACTTTGAACTCAGAATACGTTTTGATTGAACAACCTGTGATCACAGGGTGTTCGATTATTGGAATTCTTGTTGAACCATTCCGACTTCTTTCCAGCCAAGCTGGGTAATGCTGTCAAATTTTTTTGGATAAAATATACATCGAACAACCTGTATACATGTCTCTACACGATCTAGTGAATTGATAAACGCACAAATATTTGGTCAAATGAGATAATTTGTCGTTAAGATTACTGGTGAACATTTATCTCATAGATCTCATGGTAACTGAAGAGTAACCGTCGTTACGGTGATATAATTTATTTCAAATTATACAATGTTATCAGAAGACGACGTTTTATAGAAATTATGTGATCTCCACGTAATTAATTATAAGTAAGCATTGCAGAAAACAACTGAATCCCTGAGCAATCTTTTAATCTAACGAAATTAGATATCTTTAACTTACGTAACATAATAAACCCATGTATCTCAGAAATTAAACATTAAAATGAACTAACAAATGCATACATCTAATCAATGTTAAGAAATTAGGAAATTCAAATCTGACAGGTCTATATCTTGTTGTCACCTGATAAAGTAATTAGTGTTTCCGACAAACCTATTAAAAGAATAATATTTATTAAATTTATTTCATCATTTTTCAGATTTAACAAAACAAGCTTCAAAACCATCACTTCGCAAATTCGACTGACCTAACTGAAGAATAATTATTTGCACTTTCCAAACTAAGTTCAGTGTTTAGTATAGAATCTACAACGTAACGTTTTACAAGCCATACCATTTTGCGGGATATTTTAAATATGTGTACTTTTCAAAGGAATTTCCGCAAGAGTTTGAAAATGTAAATTAGCATTACTTATTATTTTATGAGTTTAAGATATTTAATTTGACAGTAAAATGCGTAATTAAACAAACATTATCTCACTGAATGAAAGTGTTCTATTCTGAACAATGTAGTTGAAAGAAATCATTTTCATTTTGAAATTGATTCTTCGTTTAATTCATTTTTTATTTTGTTTTAAATTGAAACTACCTTTTGATCTAAAACTGGTTACTTATCTAATAATTCACTGACTTCTGTGTTAACCACTGAATTTTTTAAAAAAGCATCAAGTCCTTTATCATATTCCGTCACGAAATCGTATATATACTAATACAGTTAGGATTCTTTTGAACCTTAGAATTTTATTCATGGTTATGGTTTCTTCAACTTACTGTTCAATAAACTCTAACAGAATATAAAGTATCATGTAGACTACTGATATTTATCTTATAAGTAATAGATACATAAAAAAGGAAAATAAACGTTAAGTAACTAATTATTATTGAATTTTAAAAAAATATACAGCTATATGGTAAGATAAACAGGTATAAGATTTATACGGATTAAAGTATAATTATATACAGTGATATTTAAACTTGACAAAGCATCTAATCCAGTTTGTAATTTCTACATTTATCAGATACATTTAAGTTTAATGCATGCCTCATGTCTAGAAACATTCAGATAAACAGCGAATGTATGTTTCCGTACAAACTTTCAACTTATCTTATATAATAGTTATAAATTTGTCTACAGTGTTTGTATGTGTGTCTGAACATTATATTTAATAAAAATTAATTGAATTTAATGTAAACTTGATTTACTTTGAAAAATTGTTTTTTTTCATATTCAAAAGTGAATAGACATTGTATTCATATTGTTGTCTTTATCTTTTTCCTTTTATTTTTATTGTATTGAAGTGAATTAATTAGATTTTCTTTTTTTAAAGACAATTTAACAAATTTTATCTGAAAGGGGTTTTGCGGAGATTTGAGTAAGTTTATATAGTTGAAATCGTGAATCAATTGAAGCTACACAACCATGGAAAACCTGGAAGTACTGGACGGCCGTTTCGTCCTATTATGTGACTCCTCAGCAGTGCGCATCCACGATCCCGTCTCGCGAGCGAGATTCGAACCCAGGACCTCCACTAGACCACTGAGCCGGCATCCAACGATGTAAATATCCAACTCCAACCATTCCACGAAGTTGAGCAACCATTCATCAATGTCTTCAGCGAGTTGATATCTCTCAACAGACCTGGTTGAACCCCACTGGCTACTGCTTTTCACTAGAACTCCAAGAAATACCTAATGGAGCCAGTCACTAGTGAGCATATGATCATTATTTGAAGGGGGTTTTGTGGAGATTTCAGTAAGTGGGTCATGGTTACGCACTGCTGAGGAGTCCCATAATAGGACGAAACGGCCGTCCAGTGCTTCCAGGTTTTCCATGGTCGTCTAGCTTCAATTGACTTATGATTTCGACTATATAAATTTTATTTCATTTTCAAAGCAGTAAAGTATATTCTTCATTATTCTTATTTTAAAGTGTTATTTTGGGTAAGAATAATATAAATCCTATACGTATAAAACAATTGCCTGATACATAAAACGACAATCGATATAGTGAATGTACTTCAACCATGACGTAATCTTGCATATATATATATATAATTACTTTCAAACACATGATCAGTTCAATTAAATATCTACCTGTGAAGTAACATTTATTATGTAACCATACCTCAAAGTTGTTTTTCATCCTCTTTTTTTATACCATTATAAATTCTATAATATACAGTAATAATTTTGGTTATAAATTATTTGAACCATTAAATACATTTTACCTTTATTTATGCTTAGCATTGTTTTTTCATATTTTAGATAAATAATAAAATTCTAGATTAAATTTGAAATTTCAAATAATTTCACTTATCAATTTTGTGGTGACCATAAAAATCATACATCGTTTATGCTATCCAACGTTGATAGCAGACATCCAGAAATAAACAGAAAGGTAAAATAATCAAATTTAGTTGTTTCATATATGAGGGTGGCCAAGTGAATAGTATGTTGCCTGGGTAGTTAAAACCATCAGTACAAGTGTTTTCTGTTGTGAGGTGAGATGTCCGAAATATCATAGTGACGCACGGTGTGCTATGTGCTAACCTCTCAACTGAATAATTGATCGAGAACACAACTAGTACACCTGTCATTACATTATCAATTTGTACTTTTCACTTATTATTAATTTTGATTATGTAATCTATTCCACTGTTATCATTGACTCATAAACTGCCTTGATTGGTTTAATAATTTCGTATATGCATATAAATATTACTGTATATTAGAGTAAAGCCTGATGAGAATCTAATCGAAAACAATATTGTTCGCTTATATATGTTGTTCTAAAACACAAGAGTAAGCGAGAAAATGTATCAGACTATCGAGTGAAATACACAAATACTCATTCATATATATACCACTCTATTCTTTAGGAATTGACCTATTAATCTCAATGAAGTTTACTTGACCTTTAGGTCACTTCTGATTGTCATCCACTGATCTTTTCATCAGACTCTTTCTGATTTGCTCTCCATATTATTTTCAAAAACGGTTTGAAAATATTTTACTGTTTTTAATATTCAATAACACACTAGTTATCCATAGCTTATAGAATATTTAGGTGATTTTAAATCATTTATCTACCAAATTCAACGAATTGAAGCAAAGTAGATGTGAACTTTAGATCTCCTGAGAGATAAAATGTTTTTTTATTAACCATATGCCTCAAATTCCTTTTACAAATGAAAAGCCTCATTTGCGAATGTCTAAAATCACAACTAAATGATATTACGAGGTCTGAAAAATGAGGTGATGCATTATTAGTAAGTGACATAAAGCTTTCAGTTCATTTGGTAATAACTCTTAACTGTAAATATAAGATTTGTTTTTAATAAATAAATTCAGTAGATTAGTAGATTAGTTTAGCAAAAATAACGATAGGTTCGGGTCAAAGGTTAGTGTCTATCAAAATCCCAAACTACGGTTTATAGAATAGTAATCAATTATCATGTTTTTAAAACATATTTCATCAATGCAGCAGTGATGATACTTTTCCATTTTATGGAAGTGGATAAATTTTTTATAGAAAGGGAATTCAATATGGATCGTATTAGTCTCGGGAGTCAAATCAAAGATAGAGTATTTTGATAAAAAGAAAAGTGTAATATACATTGCAATATCATCGTAGATATTTGTTGATAATCGGTAGACAATAACGTTTCATGCTCTCCACTTCATAGTGTAGGTGACTGTTAAGACGCTTCCCAAAGTCTAATCAGCTGATAATTAAATATGTAAATAAACGATATTAAAGTGAAGATTTCGTTAAATTTGCTATGATTTAAAATTTATTTATGGAACGACTGATCGGTATGTGTTATCCACATTGATTTATAATGCAAATATAGGTCTCATTGATATGAGGTTGGACTATAGAACAATTTTCTGAATATCTACATATTTTTAATGCTTCAAAGTTGAATGGATTCCGAAGCCTACTGAGAAATTTCTAAATGTTCTACACTATTATTTGATGATTACATTATAAATGCGATTTACCACAAAAGCTAGTGACGAGCTGAGAGAAATTATATTTTCACAGGCAAGAGAACCACACATTCTTATAGGCTGGCTTCTGACCTTATTTATCGTTAATAGTTTTACTTTTAATGATTTTCATGAAGAATTTCAGGGAACTCCAGTTTTCTGAATAAAGCATCGTATTTATTAAACTTTCAGTTGTTTAGATTATTTGAAATACAATGTTTACATCTAACGTCTTCCATACACGTGATACTTCATTATTATCATACCGTTTTAACGAAAATTTATATGAAATTCTTCCAATATCTATCACAAAACAAAGACATAAATTAAATACATTTTGAAATCATTTTCTGAAACAAGATAATTATGTTAAAGATGGTTTTTATTTTTGTTACGAAAGTGACAGATATAATTACTAACATTTAACGTTTGTTTATTTCACAATTTGTTATACTTAGTAAAATAGTATATATATGATAAATGAAATGCCCTAATAGTAAAGATAAAAATACCGAAGAATATTTGGAATTTATTCCAATTATTAAAACATAAAATCCCACTGAACTGATTCGAAATACAAAGATGATCGAGGTATAAAGATCAAAGAAAATTAATCAATTTGGTTGTTAGATTCTTCACTCAATATCGGAAATAACTATTAAGTGATCCAGACAAATTATTCATAAAATGATTTTAACATTAAATTGTCTACAATAGTGAGAAGTAATTTTAAATGAAATGAATATCATACATGAAAACCCAACAGTTTACTGACAAACTTTATTGATTCGACAAAATAATATTATGGTAGTTAAGCCAGATACAAGATGTTACATTTTGGACAACCAAACAAGAAAAGAAGAGATTTGCTATTTGTTATATACAATGAAAAAAGAATAAAAGTATTTTCTCTCGGTATTATTCTCAGTTGTTGTTTTTCTTTTATGCAAAAAACACACATGAGACATAAATTCCGTCTGATTGTTGGATAGAAATTCATCAGATTGTTAACATAAAAATTAGAAAAAAAAAGTTTTTTTTTCTGTAGTTCTGCATGAATATTTAATTTCGATGAAATGATTTTCTCTTTTCCGAATGTTATAAATTTTAAATTTGCTCTTATCGCTATGCCTTATTGCTCAACTAGAAATAATCGAATATATAGGAATTAGTTTTACAAAACTTAGTAGACATCAGATAAATAGCAAAGAAGATACTAAAAAATGTTTGAAATTTTATTTTTAATAGATCGATTGTTACTAGTTGTAGTTAACAATCATTACCTTGAATGTAACTTAACATTTCTATATTTCTCCTTACCGTTTGGAAGAAGTCAGATCATGTAGAAGGTGGTGTTTCATAAGTACATAACTTGAAGCGGTTGTGTAAGATTGTTTGCTAGACCAAGTCCATAAGACAATTTGTTTAGGTCACACCATAAATGAAAACTCTATACTGAATTGACTCACTTGTGTTAAAAATGGGAGATAGAAAAGACGTATTTAAGTGACCAGCAGAATAATTAAGTAATGACCCATTAGATATCTATTTACTCATGTTAAACCTTGCCCAAATTGAAAATTTTACCCAAGGGTAACTTACTTATTGACCAAATCTATCGTGTCAAATATTAAGCGTTAGTGATTTGAGTTCCTTTAAATGCGGAATCTTATATTATCACCTCAGATACAAACAGATTCGTATAACGAAGGCGTATATTGCTCCCTGGTTATTAATGCTTCTTTGATTGATGCCAGTTTATAATGAAAGTTTACTCTCAAAAGTGAATTCGTAAACACTCTACATAGTTATCAGATTACTCTTAATCAACTTTAGCCAAAAATATTTAACCTAAATACTAATGTGTATAACTGTCTTTCACTGATTTATTAGTAAACTGTAAACAGAATTTTAAACCATAGTGAAACAAGTCATTTTATTTCACTTAGAACAACATATATAAGCGAACAATATTGTTTCCGATTAGATCCTTATCGGGCTTTATTCTAATATACAGTAATATTTATATGCATATGCACAATTGATTGATCACTGGGCGGTGAACAATGCCATGTGTGTCAAGTCCATCTTAGTGCTGATCGAATGCTATCGATCAAGTTGCAATATGGCCACTAGTCTAGGTGGCTCGACACTGCGTGCACTATGTTGAGATAAGATGGTTTCCTGTTGACCACCTCCAACCACCATCTTATATCCATATACGAAATTAATAAACCAATCATGACATTTTGTGAGTCAATGATAACAGTGAAATAGATTACATAACTAAAAATAATAAGTGAAAAGTACAAATTGGTAGTATGGTGACAAGTGTACTAGTTGTGATAAGAATAATAAAGGCTTGAATCAATGTTACATAATGGGAAATGATTAAAAAAATATAAACACTGAAATAACATTCATAAAAATTATAAGATTACGTAATAACAAGTGTTCACATAATTGGACCGTAAAACGTATATCTGAAAAAATAAATAAATAATCGGTAGAAGGGGGTGAAAAAAAAACGAAGAAAGAGTGTGGAAAATTAAATTATTTACTGTATATTAGAGTAAAACCTGATGAAGATCTAATCGAAAACAATATT
The DNA here is from genome assembly GCF_000237925.1 of Schistosoma mansoni. NCBI lineage: Eukaryota > Metazoa > Platyhelminthes > Trematoda > Strigeidida > Schistosomatidae > Schistosoma > Schistosoma mansoni. The sequence goes on from NC_031497.1 coordinate 14,729,222, forward strand.
GTTCGCTTATATATGTTGTTCGAAATCACAATATGGGAATTTTATTTCTTGTTTATCTTTTTTTGACTATGCAATTAGGTAAATACGGTACATAAATTTTAGGTTTTGTTTGAATGGTGTAAATTTTGTATTTAAACAAATAGTCATTGCTCCAATTATTCCTTGAATCATTTATTTAAGATTATTTTGTGACTACCATTCCATAAGAAAATACTTCTTTGGTTAAAATAGTTGAAAATTATTTTCTATCTTATGCCATCATCACTATGTAATACTCAATTAAAAAATTATTAAATGTACCTAAGTAGGATTGTTTAGAATCATATTAAATAGTTCGTAAATTTCACAGGTTTCAGCTTTGTGGAAGAAGATCCACTGACCTAAAAGTGTTCTATCAGTATATTCAAGGACAAAGAAATATGACGGAAATAAGATTTCTATTCACTGAAGCAACACCATAGCGTATACTATTTACATTTAGCTGAATAACAATATATTTTCAATAATTTATATAGTTATTGCATATTTATTCATTGTTAACCGTTTATATAATATGCGTTTGAGCCTGAATTTAAAGTAAATAAGAAAAACAAATTAACCTAATTACTCGACAAAAATAAATTCCCAATTTTCAAATATCTTTAAATTAAATCTAATAGGAATATTAGCAAATATAGATTAATAGCATTTAATTAAAGTCAATTGTATGTGATTATAATATATATGATCAATGAACAATATCTCAATCTTATATATTCTACAAGCCATAAGTATTTATCATCATTATCATATTATACTATGTTTAAAGTCTAATGATAAATTCACATTTGCAGTTCATCTGTTGGACCGGGCATTATACTAGTTCTTGTAACTTATATTATATAAGCCGTAAATATGGTACTATGCAAACTATTCATTATAAAGACAGAATGCATGTTGGATGGTGAAATGTGAAATATACAATATGTTGAAATATATACCAGAAGATTGTTTCCAAAAAAAATATGGAGGAAGTTATCGAGCACTGACCGAGAGGAAAAGAACTGGGAGGCATGCATTCATTTAATAGGGTGACTAAACAGCAGAGAATTTAAACACGACTATAAACAGCATTCTAATATTAAAAACTAAATCGAACCCTTATATATTTCAATTTGTTTCTTTAAATGAAAACTAATTTACTAACTTCCACCTACGCTGGCTACTTATCAACCCTTAATTAAGTAAATGACAAACCTACATAGAAAAATACGACGAAATGATATCATCTGTCTTTTTATTTAGATAAATATGTGATCAGTCATATTTACTTTGATTTATAAATGTGAATATCTCAGTTTTGTGTTATTGCTTTCGTACAATAAGATTATTTTAAAATAGGAGTCCCACAATAGGACGAAACGGCCGTCTAGTGCCTTCAGGTTTTCCATGGTGGTCTAGCTTCAATCGACTCATGATTTCAACTATATAAAATCTAAAAGCCATTGAACATGAAAAAGGTCATTCCAACTCCATAGAACTCCATAAGAACTTCAATAAACTTTCAAAAGTATATTAACTGAATTTATAATTATGAAATATTTTATTGAGAAACCAGTAAAAATTAGAAATGTTTTCAAACAAGTAAGAGATTTTAACTATTTCTGTCTTGTACCATTTCTATGCAGTAAGAAGGAATTTAACAGTGTTTTAATCGAATTATAGATACAATCCACAGTTTTAAACTTTGATAAAACTATCTATTATAAAAGTAAATCAATTCAAAAACCTTATTTCCGTTTTCTATCATGTTTTACTATAGGCGACCGGAAATGAAATACTTACACTATAATATATATGTCCAGTTCCTTGTTTTGCCTTTTTTGTTTTTCTAGAATAATATCCATAATTATAAATTTGAAATTATTAAAATGTTTTTCTTTTTTTATATTTACAAAATAAACAAATAAAATCAATATTCAAATTTGCTTACTTATATATACAATCTAATAAAACATTCATTATTATGTAATAATCCAGTTAGATATTATTATATGAAAGAAAATTTATTGGTATATTTTTTTTCCTCAGAAACAAAAAATATTTTTTACTCAATGAAATCTTGATAAATTTTAGTGTAATTTGTAAAATTTTTTATAAATTTCTAAATTATTAAATCATTTACTGTTTTTAAATTATTAAACTAAAATAATGAATTTTTAAAATAACCAATCATAATATTTATTAAAATAATAAAATATGATTGGTGTATATATATCCAAGAAAAAAATATTATTATTAGTTTAGTGGATTTGTTATTTTTTTGTGGTAAATGTTTCTTTAATTGAATGTTCGATGATTATAAAACGGTTAGGTGATGTATATGTACTACAGAGTATGACTAATTGTACTGGAAATATTGACTGAACACTAATAATTCACTTATTAGAAGGTGGTTTTGTGGAGATATTAGTAATTTTATATAGTTGAGATCATGAGTCCATTGAAGTTAGACCACGGTTGCTCAGTTTCGTGGATTGGTTGAAGTTAGACATTAACACCATTGGATGCCGGCTCAGTGATCTATCGGTAAAGTGCTCGCGCGCGAGACTGATAGGTCCTGGGTTCGAATCTCGCTCGCTAGACGGGATCGTGGATGCACATTGCTGAGGAGTCCCACAATAGGACGAGACGGCCTTCCAGTACCTCCGGGTTTTTCATGGTGGTCTAGCTTCAATTGACTCATGATCTCAACTATGAAAATTTTGAATAAATTGAGCATCGGGTAGATCTTCGGTCTTGCTCTCGAATTATTAACCATTAGATTATTGATCCAATGGCGGACCTAATCTATGACGGGGGTGTGAGGCAGTAACCGCCTAAAAACAATAGAAAATGATCTCGTGATGTCATAAATTTATTGAAGTTAGGCATGAACTCTGTTGGATCCCAGCTCAGTGGTCTAGGGGTCTTGAGGTTCGAGTCCCAAGTGCAGAATCGTTTATTTGTTTTGTTGAGAAGTGATACACGGGGACAAAATGGCCTTCCAGTGCCATCAGGGTATCAATAGTGGTCTAACGCTGATCAGTTCATCATTTTAATTAAATTTATAGCATCGCTGATGTTTTTAAATACTAATCCGTAATATTGCACTATAATTTACAATCGAACGCTTACTGGTTTTGTGATTTCAAAGAATTCGTAAGCAGTATAGTGTTTTTGTTCAATGTTCACTTTAGAATTACAACATATATAAATTAAAACAAAAGTTAAATCAGAATTTTAAAAGTGTTGTAGTCTATATACTTATATGTGTTAAGAAAGGAATAATCGTTTTTATTTTCTAATATCTTTTTTTCAGTTAATTGTTTCTATGCAGATAACTTAGTTTATTAAAATCAAACTGGATCTGCTTAGACCATCCTTATAAACTTTAGGTAACACACAAAGTGGCGTCATATGCAACTACTTATACGATCACAAAATTAGTCTTTTATACTCTAATGAATCACAAAAATATCGATAAAATAGAAGAAAGATATCAGGTGTTCATATATATAGCATGTCGAAAGAACTCATCAAAAGTGACCAAGTCAGAATACATAAGTTGCAGCACTTTGAAGCAAGATAAAGACTTTTCTGAAATGTGGCAACAACATTATATTAGGCCTTCTTTATTTGAGCTTCATCAAACACAAAACTCGATTTACTTTAGTTGTAATTGCATCAGTTTAAAAAGAGGACGTGGGTAGCTTAAACGTGCCTTCGTCGGAATCCTTCCCTGCTACGATCATAATTTTATTTAACAAAATACCAGTATTCTATTCCACTAGCAATAAGATTTGAACTTTCCTATTCAGATCAAACTCCAATCTTGTTTCAATTAGTGATATAATTACAAAAATTAGTTTCAACAAGGTTGTCGTCAAGTGCAGTGGTGTAATAAAATTAAACGAACTGCATGTGACATAATAACGTTTATTTCTTGGAAAACTTGTTCAAGCATTACAATATTAATGTAAAATCTACTAAATTAGCTGTATACAAGTAGGAGTATGAGTAATGAATCACTCAGACCAAAAATATCAGAATAACTTCATCATATTAAGCATGATTGAAACTTTCTACTTTAGCATAAACCAAAACCCATTTTCTATTTCATTTAAAAATGGCCATCTAAAAGACACTTATATAAACAAAATCCACACACATATGACGATAAATTTATTTTTGTAATTTTCATCTCCCCTTTTATATTTCTTCATTCACGTTGTTGTGTATCATTTAAACATTAAAGTTGTATTATTAAAGTTTTATTATACTTTTTTATATAGAAAGTTATCTATTAATTTGATTGTTTTAATGGGAAGTTTAAGTTGAGATCAGAATCTAAATTTTGTATAATTCATGAGATTACTTAATAAAATTACTTAAAAAGAAAATCAATTAAGAATTTAAAGTGCTCTATCATTGACATGCTGAAATTATCTTATATGATAAATTAAATTAACAGTATGAGGCTGTAGAGGGTTATAAGATTTTTACAGATTTTAAATTATCAACTGCTTGAAT
>NC_031497.1:14733972-14742533 GCF_000237925.1 Schistosoma mansoni
ACTAAAGCTATTTTAAATCAGTGATATAAAGTATTTTGAAGTGATAGCTTTTAATAAAATAATAAACATAAGAAATCTATTACCATAATATGAAAAGTACTGGTACTTTTTATGTCTGTCTATCATTCCTTTATAACACATAACAAGGAAACCTCGGGAGACAAGTACGTGTAGTCGCACTTATAATAAAGAAAACTGACATAACACTAATATAAACATGTTGTGGTGTATTCTACTTATGTCTGTCGACATAAGTAGAATGTAACACTAATTGGAAGTGGAAAACCTGGCAGCAGAAGTCTATCAAGGTTGACTTGAAGAGAAAAGGAACTTAGAAAAGAATTATGAATGGAAAGAATCATACAGAATGGGAAGGATGAATGATGGAAATTTGCAAATGGAGTATTATAACAAGATGATCTGTAATTTCGTACTCAAATACATTCGGTTGCGCCCCACCTTAGTTCTCGTGCATTCAATAATCATTGATAAATGTCTACCTAAACACTGATGCAAGTAGCGCTGTAATTTTTGTATAAGGTTTGCTCCCAATCTACTATCTGTTCCGTTTCTTTGCTTTTCAGTGAAAGGCTGGATACATAGACAGTCAGTTGCATTCTCATTACGTGTGTAAAAATACCGAAGCTCTAACAGCGACATAACAATGAATATTTAGGACCAAGTCCTTCGGATTATTCGGTTTTACTTCAGTAGCAACTGTTAAAGTTCAAGAAGAGTTAAACGACGGTATTGTTTCACTATCGGACACCTGGGCGGTGTTGTCACAGACTGCAGCAAAAATTGAATTAATAACCTACAGGCTTTATAGAGAGCGCTTAAACTTCTAAACACCAAGTTAACACTTAATGGTTTATATTTGTAACCTCACTAAATTTTCGACATTGGACGACTATCATTCATGGTCGTTGATAATATTTGTTTTATGCTCGATATATTTGAACGTCATTAGCCACAGCTTCTCAATAAAAATCCGAGATCTAACTCTGAGTTAAACACTGGTATGCTCATGATAATGTTTTATATAAGGTTACTTAGTATTACTTTATTTGAGTGAAAACTTCATATCAAACCTGTGTAAATCTATGGAATTTTTCGCAATTATAACACATGTATATGATAGAAATAATGTATTTGTAGTCCCAGAGGATAATAATCATTGAAGCCGCCAAAAAAATTACAGCGGTTGGCATGAACAAAAATGACTATGAAAAAAGAACCCTTGAACATTTATCCACAGGACCATATTTAAAATGAAATCGAAAACTCTTCTGATGGTTAAAAATAAAGTTAAACCAAAGACAGCCGAACTTCTTAAAGAACCTAAACCATTCATTGGTGTTTCCTTATGGTCTACATTATATCTCAAATTATGCACCACGTCACGTTTTCATAAATTACCGACAATTCATAAACCTAATATACCATTAAGACCTATACAGAATTTCACAAATTCTCCAATATATAGTCTATCTAAATATCTAGGCGGTATACTGAAACTACTTCAAAATATTTTACACAACACAAAACATTCTTAAGATTTAAAATCTAACCATCAAAAAAGAAGAATCAGTGGTGGGCTACGATGTTATATCTTTATACACTTATATCTCAACTTGTTTATGCCTGGATTTTAATAAAAAATTACTAGACAGTGATAGTATTTTATCTAGCAGGTGAGTATAAAGTATTAGCTTAATAATATAATCACTTAAATTCTACGTGAATTCAACCTTCTTTACGTTCAAAGGGACTTAATAAAAAGGTAAGTAAGAGTTTGCCAAAGGCAGTTATATTGTATCTTAACATTGTCGAAGCAGTAGCTATACATCTGGGAAAACCAGAGTTGTGTCCAAAAGAGATTGGTACAACCTCTTCTTCTCATATTTTTTTCTTCGTACTCTTCTCCCTCTATACCCACCTGCTTCCCCTTCCATTTTCCCCTTAAATCTTCTACCCCATTAATTTTATTCGTGTTTCTATGAACCTCCTGATTCCATTTCATCTTGATTTCAACATTTTATCTTATCATGCCAAGCCATCCTTTTCTAATGATAGTTTTCCTATCTTTTGATGAATATTTAAAACATTACCAATCAAGTGATTATTAGTTTCCCTGTTTAAAAAAAAAATCTTTAATACCTTTGTTTATCCTACTTCACTGTTCCCATGTCTAACAGAAGTTCATTATCATTATTATTATGATTATTCTGGTTATTGTCATCCTGACTATTAATTATATGTATTCGCGACTGTACAGATCTAAAAATAAATTCGCCGAAAAGAGAACTTTTCGTTAAACTAATTTTTTTTTATTTAATATCATATTTACCGCCTAGAGAATACTCAGATTCTATACCAATATATATCAGCCCGGATACACCAGTAAAATGGGATGAAGTCTGAAGTAATTTGAAGAATAAACTTTATATTTACAAAAAATCTCATTACTTTATGTTTTGTATGAATTAAGTAACAAGAAAGAGTATAAAATTTTAGCCATGGCTTGAAGTTGTAATGCATTTTTCTGTTTATATGACCACCCATTATGTAATAGATTAGACAGTAAGGTATTGCAGTTCGTTAACTAAGTGTATACCATTATTCGTGCTGCTTGTTTATATATTAACACTAAATTTACCATGGATTGGATTATTGAAATTACTTCTGTATTTTTCTGTCGATGATTTATACAAGATAAAGTTTGTGGAATGTTAAAGAATTACCTAAAAGTTCAATGAATATTGACAGTAATCATACTTTATCTATTACAAAAATTCTGAGAACTGACAGTAGTCTGTTCAATAAAAGCTTAATAAATGCATGCAAATGTTTTTCTTCGCATACGTTTGATCAAAGTGAAAGTCATAGTCTATTCTCTTTCGAAACCATCTTTAAACTGAAATCTTGGAAGAATAATGCTTGATTACATTGACAAAGAAGATAAATACTAGTTTGTGATTGCATCTAAATTCAATACAATGTAAACAGTACACAACCACTCCTGACAGTCAACCATATCACAAATAAGGGTAAAATAATTAGACTACAATTCAAGATTAGATAAATTATTATCGATTCCCTTCCTTAAAATGTTCACCAAATGTCAGTAGCGTTTCGCTGATGAAATATTTCACTCAAATTGGCTCTAGTATAAAAAAGGCATATATAATAATACCATATGTAAAAGTTTAGCTTTTCGAATTATACGGGTTATATTTAAATGATTATGGAAATGTCATTTTAAAAACAAAAATCTAAACATTAAATCTCAAACGTTTGTACCACGTGAAGGTATTAACAGTTTACAATTTCTACCTGTTAATGAAGCAGTATGAATATACAGAACAAATTATTTACCAGAAACAATATATTTTAGCATTCGAATTCACTTGATGTTGTCTGCTTGTAACTTCCCATTGTTATTTAGGAGTGCAATTGATCAGACTCTTGTTGGCATATGTGCATCCTGTGCGGACTGCCTCGATATTGCCTGGAGTCACAAGCTTTAGAAGCAAAGATGGATAGTGGCTAGCAGTGGAATCCAGGACATGCTTTTCGTCCTATATTTTAGTATTCCGTTTATGTTATTCCTCATGTATATTTCTGATGTAACAGACCTCATAAAATTAGTATACATTATCTTCTAAAAATAAAAACAACTAAAATATAAACGCAAAAGAAGAAAAATAGTCTTGATTTCTCTCCTAAACTCCTGAGGGTAGTAATAAAGATAGGAGTATATCAACATTTTTGATTCCCTTTAAATGAGTCTACTCATCATTTTAATATTTTCTTGTAAACTATAAGTTACAGAATAATGAATTGTGTTTATCATGAAAGTATATTTGAGGTATCCGGATAAGTAGAAAATTGAATTTCTGGCTATTCGTGATTTAACATATTCCACTTCTTCAGAAAATAGATAACTGAATCAAATTAGCACAGTCAGAAGGAGTACAGATGAACAAATCAGGCAGTATAGATTTTCAAGACCCAAACTCTTATCGATTAGATTTATAACACATTTGAACGTATGACTCAAATACAAGACTATATTTCAATGAATAAAAAAAATGGGACATTTTGAATGTTAGGCCACTTAACGGATTCAAAATCAATCGACTGTAGTCAATACAAGATAAACAAAAAAATATAGACATAATCACTCCACGAAAAATAATTTACGAATAGGATTGGATAGAAATATTAAGTAGCAGCATATTTTTATGAATTAGATACGTCTGGAAGATATGACATGTATAAGTTTTAAACTGTCAATGAACCGATGTTAAAACATTGACACTTTATAAAACAGCATCTATGGTGACATTTTACGATGACATATAACTTTTTTATTAAGAATATGATGGATGGAATAATTTGTCATATTTTCTTCTTTTTGACAGTCTTGAATCAATAAAATTCAAAAGAACTTCTTGTGTATCAAAGCGATCTAATTATACAATAATAGAAATAAACTGTACTGAGTTCGATAAATTTTGCTTCAAAAGACAACATAATGGGGATCAGATATATAACAAAACTAAATGTTTTATAAATAAAAACTTTAGGTAGGAGATATAGTGTTACGTAATCTATTCGTTTTAATTGTAATGTGATGTTTAAGATACTCAGTAACTTCAGTTTTTAAATATACGTAGGTCAACACTGAACTGATGATTTTTCAAGCATAGATATTTTTCTAAAGAATAAGGTATGGGAGCCTAACCTATACGCTGGCTTTGCTAACAATGCGCAAACACTTTTTAACGAAATCATAAAAGATATCTAATTAGTCGCCTTCGAAAACAAGGAAAAATGGAGGGTGAGGGCTGTGGTCATTCTATTGATTTGAAGTGATCTCCATAAATATTCAGCTTGCAAAAATAGTGTAAATAACTTTCAATCAGATTTCTGTTCGAGTTTATTTAAATAAGGTTCGTTATTTTACTGTGAGCATACAATTTCTTCTGTTCTTATGATTTTGGCCTAATTCAGTTTTGAACAATTTATTTAAATTTTTTGACTAATTGATACTTGGTTTTAGTAACGCCAATAAAGATGATCGACCACATATTTGAAACGTACTGTATTAAGAGCTGTTGACTATTTTTCGCTAAACGCTGTAATTATTTATAGTACATCTCATTACTGTACAAGACGTGTTCGTTTTAAAAATATGACAGCAATATATTTTTAATGATATTAATGGTTATTTTCTAATGAATCATCAATGTATAACGTTAGCAGACCAGAAAACGTAGCAGTCTACAATTATCTGAACTTGTGTGAGTTACTCAAAGAGGTATGCCTCGGCAGGAATCGAACACGGACCACCCGCGTGGCAGGCGAGCATTCTACTATTGAACCACTGAAAAACAATAGATTTACTTAAGTTATGATGAATTATCCGGTAAACACTAAAATAGAGATTAGTTTATTTAAACAACAGCTATTCCCTAATGCTACTACAGATGTCAAAGATGTAATCGTATCAGCCTATTACATAATAATATTTGTTTGTCACTAAGACTATTCTCCATGAATAGTTTAGTGAAATGAATTCAAAGTCAATGTTTAGAGCACAATACTAAATTTCGAACAGCCAATGGCTCGAGGTCGTTTAGATAGGATAGTATGGTGAATAACCATACATTTACTGTACAGTAAAATATTTTATGTTGTATCTAGACCTATCGTAATGATACGATGCAATTTCATACTGTATATTCCGAAGTTGAGTTCTTGATTGAGTCTTGTCGAAGTTTTAGACTTATTGGGATTAATTCATTTTTGTAATATTATTTCAACTTCACATCTGGATTCTCAATACAAATGGATTCAAGAAGTTTGGGGAAACCGTCCATCAACGCATGACCCTGAGAAGAAGATTATTCGGAATGTTTTTATGCTTGGTGTTTTTCACATAACGTCAAAGACGATGGCGTTTCATCTCATTTTATTACTGCTATTGGGATAGAAGCCTGTAGTTTGTTAAAGAACTTTGCATATCCTGACAGACCCATTTTACTTTCATTCAACAAACTATAGAGATTAATTACAGACCATTTCCACGCAACATTATTCGAAACACGTGAAAGAGCACAGTCCAGCAAATTAGTTCGTGCCCCTATTTAGACCATTAGAGATTCCATACTACAACTCCAGACACAAGTTTTTAAGTTTTTTTTAAGTTTTCGATGAACAGCTGCGTACTCGACTTCAAGATCGCCCAAATGCTGATATAAACGATTCTAAACTAGAGGAGTAGCTCATACAAAATTCCTTCCTGTAAGTTTCAGAAGTTTAAAGACTTTTGTTTCATTTATAAAGATGTTAATGATGACGTTACTAAATGTGTATATAAATAATCACACATATGAAGTGCATAAATTTGAGCATATTTTAAATTTACCATTTTAACAGTAGTCCAATAAGTGAGAATTAGTATCTTCTATTTATTGCTAGGATTTTCATCTCATTTCTAACATCAGTCTAAACTTCATCAATTAAGGCTATTTATAGATATCAGATAACTACATTAGACACAGAACCGCATACAGGCTAATTGATAGAAAAATCTTTTTACTTGTTAATGGCAATACCTAATGATTTCTTTCCAAATATCATACTACTTTGACTGAACAAAAAGAATTGAAATGCGGTATTCTACGAATTCAACATTTTCACTACAAAATAAAATTGAACAATCTTGACATTAACAAACATTGTAAACGAATGTGTGAAATCTTTCTTTTATTAAACTATATTTAATACAAAATGAAACATTAACCTACAATAATAATTTGATCATACAGACTTTTTATTGCGAAATCTAGAGTAATGTTGAACATGTTTTTTCTGGGACCTGTATTTAACAATAAATAGTTTGTGACTAAACGCAAACTGTCTTCCTACAGTCCAGACAAAATGTATTTTTTTTACTCTTGTGTTAACGTTACCTTAGATTAAGGAAAAGTTCACAAACATTGAAACGTTGTTTCATATAAAGCACCTTTTAAAATGTGGTACAGTTCTGATGTTTCACATATTTTGTTTTATTTTAGAAGTTGGTTGTATTACAGCTGTATATTTTTTGTAGATTGAATCTGAGGGAAATTCATTTGCCTCACTACTTTTTTCCCCCAGAAGCTCGTACAATATTTTAAAAAACATTTTTAGTTACCCTTATGGTTATTTGTTTTAATACAGAAATACCTGAATAGTTTACGACTACATAAAGTATTTTAGATTAATTATGTTTGTTTATAGTTTAGCAGCCTTTAATTCAAATGAAATTCAAACAAGTTTCACTACAGACATACCTTGTCTAGTCTGATACCTGTGATATATATTTTGTTATAACTGGCCGATTGTGAACGCTATATTCGCTTCCCTAAGCTAGTTCCATACCCCCCAGCTAGAACTATACACCGACTTGAAGACCAGGGAAAAGGCACAAAGTGTGTGGGAAGCACTTTACTATAGGGTTCATTTATGTACAGAAAATACAGGGATTTTATAGTAATTTAAGAGACCTTGAGTTTTACCGAAAGTTCTAGAATACTGCTTAACATAGTAGCAGTGTGTTAATCAACCAATCAGGATCTCGTTATTTTAGTAACATAACTTCACACAACTTCTAATTAATCGCTGATTGGTTGGGGCTCTTTATGAGCCTCTGGAGGCTCTGTTAGAGTTCTCCGGAAGCCGACTCATATTTCTTACAATATGACTGTATGGAGATATGTTTTGTGCAGAAAACTACCAAATGTTACCAATATCAATCTGTATCAAAAATACGTTTCGTAATAATGACTGCTAAAAATTATTACAATATAGATATTTGTTTAATGTATGCTATCTTAATTTTGGCCTAGACACTAACAAGTTATGCTTGGAAATATTTTACAGTTTGTGAAGTATGGTTTTATTATTTTATTATTTATTATTATTTAAACACATAAATACTGGTACAAGGAAGCACCAGATATATATGCGCCGCACAAATCTCATTCGATTTGTGTGAGGGCTGTGATACTGCTCAGGTGCCCAAACTGAAGCGGGTGGTTTCCTTAGGGGGCCACAGCCGGAGCCTTTGACCTAAATGTCTGATCCACGAGGCAGTGGAGCATCGTGAGGAGATGCAGTCCCATGATAGCCGGTGACCAACGATTGATTCATACGCCATTTGTTCCATCAGGATACTGGAGCCCATGTGCATCATTGGTTTGGAATCAGGGTTTTCCAACTCCCCTAGGTGGAATTTTCATGTCCACCAACCCGGTTTAAGCTCCGGGCATTCGCTTTTTGTCCTCTCAATTTCGTAATCAACACCCCTGCCTCGAGAAGGCAGTGGGTAGGACTTCCCTGACAGAGGCTATATACGCGTGGCCATGTGAGAGCATTTCGAGAGGGAGGGTGAACTTTTCCCACTCTCGGCCGTATCAGGGCATTTGGGGGCTGTGAAGTACGAACAGTTGAGAGGACTATGAATCGATAATTTTACTGACTTTGAAGGAGGTTTTAAACACATTACC
>NC_031497.1:14744769-14761247 GCF_000237925.1 Schistosoma mansoni
TTGATTCTGAGATGTCCATTGTATTCCGTGCTTCCAGTCAGATGTCGAGGTCTCCATAATCCAGTCAACCACCAAAAGGAAGAGGAAGCAACCTTGCCTGACTCCAGTCTTTAGTTGGAATGCATCTATCAGCTGTCATCCATGAACCATTTTGCAGTGTAGTCCGTCATATGATTTTGACAATCCTCTCAGGTACTCATACCATAGTGTCGAAGAAGTTTCTATAACGCTATCCTATCCACACTGCCAAACGCCTTCCCATAGTCAAGGAAGTAGATGTATAGTGATGAGTTCCACTCAACTGATTGTTCAACGATGATCCGTAGCGTCACGTTTCGGTCTGTGCAAGACTGATCCTGACGGACTCTAGTCTGTTGATATGGAAGTTGAGCGTTTACTGAATCTTTCATCCGGTTCAGCAACACTCTGCTGAAAACTTTTCCTGGTACTGACAACAGTGTGATGCCTCTGTAATTCTCACATTTGCTCAGATCGCCTTTGTTATCGTCTTGTTATCTTGATGAGGTGTCCTTCTTCCCAGTCTGTCAACACTTGTTCTTCCTCCCAAATCTTCCTCGATAGAATGTGGAGCAGCTTTGCAGTTAATTAAATGTCTGACTTTAGTGCCTCAGCTGGTATGTTGTCATGTCCTGCTGCTTTCCCATTCTTGATTTGTCTGATGGCCATCTTGATTTCTTCGATCGTTAGTGGAGTGACATCTATAGGTAGGTTTATGTGTGCTGCTTCGATGTCCGGTAGATTCAGTGGAGCTGGTCTATTCAGCAGTTCCTCGAAGTATTCTACCCATCTTTTCCTCTATTCTTGAGTCTCCGTGATTGTCTTCCCTTCTTTGTCCTTGACCGGTCTCTCGGGTTCACTATATTTCCCTGCCAGTTTCTTTACAGTGTCATATAGTTGTTTTATATTTCCTTCTCTTGCAGCTTTTTCCGCTGTCGTTGTTAGGTATTCCACGTATTTCTGCTTGTCAGCTCTAATGCTCTTCTTCATTTGTTTGTTTGCTTCTGTGTATTCAGCTTGTTCTCTGACTTTCTCTACTCGTGTTTGACTGTTGTTAATTGCTGTCTTCTTGTTCTTCCACTCTTCAATCTTGTCCAGGGTTTCCATAGAGATCCATTCCTTATGATGATGCTTCTTGCGGTCGAAAACTTCCTGGCACGTTAAAGTTAATGCTTCTTTGATCCCTTCTCAGTTATCCTCCATAATAATTTCTTCTTCTTTCAGTAGACCTTGACAGGCTTGTTATCTGTTGATAAGGGTTATCGTGAATTCGTTGCTTTTTTTAGTATCTCGAAGGAAGGGTGTATCGAAACTTTGTAATCCTGTTACCCCAGATGTCCAGTGTTTCTTTATCTTCAGTTTCATCTTGGCCACAACTAAGTGGTGATCTGAAGCTATGTCAGCTCCTCTCCCGATTCTCACATCGTCCATTGTCCTTAGGAATTTTTTGTTGATACAAATATGATCCATCTTGTTATCTGTGGTGTAGTTCGTTGAGATCCATGTAGCATTGTGTATGCATTTGTGTGGGAATACTGTGCCGCCTATAACCAATTTGTTGAAGGCACATAAATTTGCAAATCTCTCTCCATTTTCATTTCTCTCTCTCAGTCCATGTCGTTCCATTATATCTTCTCATCCTGTGTTGTCCATTCCGACTCCAGCGTTTACATCCACCATCAGGATGGTGAGGTCCTTTTTGGAGCGCTTAGCTATGATTGATTGCAGCCTCTCATAGAACTGATCTTTATCGTCGTCGTTGCTATCATTGGTGGGTGCACAACATTAGATAACATTCATTGTGATTCCCCCCTTTGTTTTGAATTATGCTTTGATTATCCTGGATCTGTGAGATTCGCATCCTACGAGTGCATTTCGTGCGTCTTTGGGCAGCATCAGAGCAACTCCCTGAGTATGTGGAGCATTTTCCTCTTCGTGACCAGATTACAGCAGCATCTCTCCCGTACCTAGCCTTTGTTGTCCAGCTTGTGTCCAATGGGTTTCGCTGATTCCGAGTACTGCCAATTCGCATCTCCTCATTTCCATTGCTACTTGACTGCTCTTACCGGTTTCCCACATTGTCCGGACGTTCCATGTATCTATGTTGATTGTTGCTCTGGTTGTTAGAAGGGGCATCGGTCTCGTGACTTCCGAAGAATCTCGACTTTCATCATGAGGCGTCATAATTCTTCCTTCAACTCTCAGGACAGAGTTTAAATGGTTTAAATTATATATTGTGGCCAGAGGTTTTTTAGCGAGTTAGTTTTCTACGGGATGGGGTCGCTAACTCAATGCCCAACCCTCTTCCTTTACCCGGGCAGTAATTTGAGAAGAGCTACAAGCGGAGTTACATCCCACACATAATAATTATTATTTACAGAATATCAGTTTTACAGGAAGGTCTGAAAATTAATATTGTATTATTGAAATGCACTGTAAGTCACCAGTTTAACTTACCTTAATCAAATGTTTAGTATATTTTTCTATTGTTCTACATGGATTTTCTCTTGTAAATGTTTTCTTTATTCCATACTTCAGGTAAAAATGTGAGACATTACGAATTTTAGTGCACTCTCGAAAGCTTTCATAAGGATGAACTTATCTCTCACTTGTGTATACTAACAGATATGAAGTTAATGCTTAGACGTTATTATCGGTCAGCAGTTATGTTCAATTGCCAAAACAGTGTTTCTGACAAATAATTCGCTAGAAGTTCAACAACCTTTGGTAAATGTATACAAACGATAATGTTTGTCGTATTCTTATAAATTCAAGTAGTTTAAGTTAATTTTCTATCGTTTATTAACTAGTTCCATTTTAAACTTCTTAGTACCTTATCATAGTTATTATATCACTCACGGTATTCGAAAGACATATGACAGACGTGTCCAGTTATATGTAGTTTATAAAATATTCACTTGAGTGAAATGCATCGGAATTTGAAAAATGAAATTTCACTAGATGTAAGTTAAAATCAATACTCCAAAATATTTAGAGTAGACAAAAATGGTATAACCTTGAAGTGTATGGCCTTCTATAGATTGACTGGAACAGAAGGAAATAAAAGCAAGCAGAATATCGATTCGTCTAAGCGACTCTCTGTGAAAAAATGCGGGATAAGTTATGAATTAAAGATTATTATGAATAACCTATTGTGTTAAAGATTATTCATTGGGAATTGTCCAAGGTGATAGCCTTTTCCAGTTTTGTAATGATGCCACAAAGATAACTGTCAACTATCCATTATCAAATTATAAATAAGCTCTCAAGAATGCTAGGAAAAGACTTGGAAAGTGATTACATAATAACTTCTGAGATTATGAAAATAATAACAAAGGTGTAGAATTTTAGAAAATACATTTTATGGGTGTAAATATCGAAAACTCTCTTGTTTTGATTGACTGTAACTGATGCTTACATAACCTGATAGCTCCAACTTAAAGAAATATTTCAACAACCTAGTAGCGGTGTAAAAAGTAACTTTTTACTAAATGGAAGAAAAATGATTCACTTTGTTAATACACCTCAATTTGTCTTGAAGTTGAAAGGGATGAATTTGAATCTTGTTATCCAGTAATCATAGTTATCTTGGTGAAACCTGTCACGCTATGAAAAAGGTGAAAGCATGTAACCAATTAGTTTTTAGAGTATTATCATTAAAGTAGAAATGTCGAAGAAACGATAATTTAACTTTTAATTGTGAATGCGATAAAAAACAGATCCCACAACTTTGTAAAGTCAAAAAATAAAAATGAATTAGACCTAAGAATCTTTAATCAACCTAATCATTATGTTGTATTGTATATATCAGAGTATTCTTTTGTTAACTGGCTTATTTAAAACATTTAGTTGAAATGATGTCAAAAGTCTATTCTTTTAATACTAAACTAATCAATTACTTTATGTATGTATCTCTCGTTCATGTGACTACAATTTACTTTTGACCAACTGAATCTAGCACATGTTACATGAATGACCCATATATTTATTCGACGCTATCACAGATTAACTGATCAAAAAGGTTGTATTCTACATTGTATTAGATTTTTTACTGTATGTACTTCATTTATATTAAATCGGCGTACTGTCATTTAAATTACAACTAGCCGACAAAAATCACCACCCATCCATTTAGGATGACCTGAAAGACGATCAAGTACGAAATGGTTAAATAGATCTCGACGATATTTTGAGCAATGGTACTAGGATAACTGGTCAGACACTGTCAGCAACAACCTACTGTGGAAGAGAACGAAACAGATTTCAGCGGAGGAAGAAATCAGGAAGATGCTCTGGAAGTGGATAGGACACACATTGAGGAAAGCAGCCAATTTAGTATTTTCACAGTTGAAATCATGAGTCACTTGAAGCTAGACTAAATTCTCCACAAAACCCCCTCTGATCTATAATCATATGCTCACTAGTGACTGACTTCAAGAGATATTTCCTTGAGTTCTAGTGGGAAGCAGTGACCAGTGGAGTTCTACCAAGTCTGTTGTAGAGATATCAGCTCACTGAAGACAATTGGTGAACGGTCGCTCAAAATCGTGGATTGGTTGAAGTTAGACATTAACACCGTTGGATGCCGGCTCAGTGGTCTATCGGTTAAGGGCTTCTGCTCGATACTGGTAGGTCCTGGGTTCGAGTCTCGCGAGTGCGGGATCGTGGGTGCGCACTTCTGAGGAGTCCCATAATGGGACGAAACGACCGTCCAGTGCTTCCAGGTTTTCGATGGTGGTCTAGCTTCAATTGACTCATGATTTCAACTGTGAAGATCACGAATTCCTAATGCTGAAAATATATGATCTAAAATAGTGTTACAATAGCTTCTTGCTCTAAATACCAACCCTGGTTATGAATTTCGCAATTTATTTTTAAACCGAAAGTCACTGAGGTAGTTTGTATTTTTCTTGCCAGTGGTAAACTTTAAAATTTGCATGACACAATTTGAGAACTAGTTGTTTCTTTGGATCTATGTAGTAGGCGAGCATTTTTGATTGTGGACAGGTATGGTTCTTGTTATGTGCATTCTAAAACTGAAAAGTGGAACTGAACGTGGATTAACACTTGGAGCGGCCAGCCTTAGTAACTATGTAACCAAAATAATAATCGAGGTTTCTTCTGAAAGATTCTGTAGAGGGTGACGTCACTATCGTCTGTGATTATTCTGATCATGAAAAAGAGCTTGCTCATGTTATAACTTAAATTAATGTTCTCTTATTAGTAATTTAGTACTGAAATAAATTCATGATCTATGAGGTTAAGCAGATTATTAGCGATGTGATATATCATGATAATGTGCCGCCCTCTTCCTTCTGTATACTGTATACGTTGGAAATTTAAAATCTCCACACAAGCTCAGTAGGGTTTATTTTAGTTTGAGCACCTTTTTAGTTGCTCTTCTTTGAGCACATTCCAAGACAACAATACTTTTCTTAAGGCAAGCGACATTATGGTAGTATTTTTCCAGATGAGGTTTTAGTGTGTATCTTTTTTATGTCTGTAGAGACTACACAACATTAATTTTGGAAATCAGAGATTAAATGTCTGTCATTAGGTCATATCATATAACATGTTATGTGTCAGTGATTTCTGTCGTTATTTTAGATTAACATCTTAGTATATTTGAAATAAAATATCTAAGAATTGTATAAAATATTTTTTATAACACACATAAGAACCTATTATTGCGGTAAAGAAACAATATGGTTGTATGATGTAAAACAACTTTTTGCTTCATCTACTTCTTTTAATATGACAAAAAATCCATTTTTTTATTGATTGTAAACCAGTCAACTGATTCTCTTAGAAAGTTCTTAGATAATGCATAAAACCTAATTAAAGATCTGAAATTCTTTGAGAAAAAAGGACAATCTTGATCAAATTCTTGTTACTTTGACGAGGGCCCCCAAATGCCCTGGTACGGCCGAGAGTGGGGAGAGTCTGCTCTCCCTCTCGAAATGCTCTCATATGGCCACGCGAATATATAGCCTCTGTCAGGGAAGTCCTACTCACTGCCTTCTCGTGGAGGGTATTGTTGTTCACAAAATTGAGAGGACGAAAAGCGAATGTCCGGCGCTTTAACCGGGTTGGTGGATGTGGAGGATCCACCTAGGGGAGTTGAAAAACCCTGATTCCAAACCAATGGTGCACATGGACTCGCTCCAGTATCCTGAAGGAACGAATGACGTATGAACCATCTGTTGGTCACCGGCTACCATGGGACTGCATCTCCTTACGATGCTCCACTGCCTTGTGGACTAGACCTTTAAGTTAAAGGCTCCGGGTGTGGCCCCCTAAGAAAACCACCTGCTTCGATTTGGGCATCCGGGCAGTATCACAGCCCTCACACAAATCGAATGAGATTTGTGAGGCGCATATTTATCTGGTGCTTCCCTGTACCAATATTTATGTGTTTAAATAAATAAATAAATAATAAATACTTTGACGAGGATAGTTGTAAAATCAGGTGGTGATGATTATTAGTAATTCAGATGGATGGTTTTAGTGTTATAGAGTTTCGTTTAAATGGGTTGACTAATTACAAAAAATTTTATCCCTGATCTAAAAAATGTCATTAACGCCTAACTCAAAAAAAACAAGCTCTGAAAATTATTCCGCAAGCTTTGAATCAGTCGTTCCCTTTGTATGTGCCTTCTCATTATCAATGTTAGGCCGACCCCCGAAAACGTGGTAGACGGACCTGGTTCTCATTTATTATTAGATTGTTGGCATGTTTATTAGTTATAAATTACTTGGTTCAGAATTCTTAGATTTCCTCAGTTGAATTCATGTCCATAATTGTCTGTGTGCATAGATATGGATGACGAAATATCTTATCAACACTTGCGTGTGATTAAGTGGATGGAAGGTCCAGCTTGTTGTACCTAATGCTTCCTGAAGGTAATAAAATCTAGCTAGTAGACGATATTTAATTTTCTCCTTGTTACTCTATCTTTCAGTTTTCATAATATGTAATGGAGTGATTATGTTGGTGTATACACTAATAATACTTCCGACTAGTTTCTAAATCTTATGATGTTTGCTTCCTTGGCAAAGTTCCATACAGTTTGGTTGATTGAGTTGTCTAATATTTTAATGTCATTGATCATTACTGGTTATTACACATCATAATCTTTAACCAACTTCTCCTGCGCCTCCTGATATAATCATCTTTAACCATGATTACTGAATCACACCCGTTATCAGCTGACAGTGTTTTTATTTTGCAACTTTCCAATATTTTTTTGTTTGTTTTTGAAAGATCAGTAAATGGTAATCCTTTCTCTGCATGATCAATGACACAACAGTCTATTGTGTTTCTTCTTGGGTTTAATTTAAGTTATCATTAGTTTTTTTTTAAATGATGAACTATTTGATTAACTGAGTCATTTCAAAATCCTTCATCTTACTGTCATCGATTCAGCAGTCGAACAGAATAACTTTGTCACTCTTGACTAAATGGTTTGTCAGAAAAGAAAATGGAGAGATAACGGCAGAATAGACACTGAGAACAAATATTTCCTCATCATGGTTACACATTGATATACATGTTTGACATTATTAATAATAATACTATATTCGATACCCATTAAGTGGTATTTCAGTTTACAATATTACAAGTTTGAAAATGATCTGTAGAAATCGCAGAACCAGTGCATAAAGAAATCATCAAGTATAGTGTAATGAGTTTTTTGAATTTGTCAACAAGATAAGAAAAATCTGTTAATTGAAAACAAACTAAATCTCTAAACGTGTTACCTTTACTCACCAATGCTCAAATACTGGGAATAATGGATTTATATATAACGTATTTACTAAAAAAAACTTAGAAACTGGAATTTTTGTTTCTACTATAAATCATAAGAGTTGGTTTTCACGTGCTCAACTAATATACATTTTCAATCCAACGAGGAGTTTTACAGACAGTCGGATGAAGTTGCAATGAGATCACCACTGGGCCCGCTACTCTTGGATTTTTTTGACTAAACTGGAGAATGGTTCAAATAAAATTGAAATTAAGCAATTACCATTTTTTTCGCAATACTTATGAATGAAATACACTAGATTAGTATACTTAAGAGATTTAGTAGCATTTATCTATCCAACACATTCACGTTAGATGAAGAATATAATGTAAGGGTTTTATTTCTAGATGTATTGTTACAAAGAGACTGATTGGAAAGTTAAGAAGAAAGCAATGTAGGGAATGAACACTTGTTCATAAAACCTATTTTTCGGTTCTGTTCAATTAGGGTGAATAGGAAACATATATATTTATACTGTCACTGTAGATCCAGCTATTTCGAGAAAATAATTAGGTGTATTCTTCACCGACTTGCCGAACTTCATCCTGCCTGGTTAACTAATAAACAATTAAAAACAAATAGGATCTATATACTGGCTTGTTTAATTTATAAGGGACATCAATGGAACTCAATTAATGAATTTCAAATTATCCAACGTATCCTACCGAAAAATCTTCGTGCTCTATGCATACGTCTTTTATGCATAACCAAAGCTATCGGGACCCACCTTAACAAACTTGACCTTTGTGTTTATAAAAAAATTGTATAGTCGCTCTCCACGCCTTGATGAATATCATATGCAACACTAGAGTGAGTTACAAATGACTTATCGAACTCTTGATTTGCTAATTCCTTTCTTCGAAATCTCTACTCTCCATTTGTTGTTACATAATTAATATTTTCTTTGTGCTAACACAACTGTTATTAGTATTTAGTCAATTGATTTACATTATATTATACAGTCTATCAATTCTATAACTGTACGTTCCAATTTATTAATTAATACCTTTGAATAAATAATAATTTCACTCACTTCATCTTTCGATCACTTTGTTACTCCTTTTTGTGACTAAAAATGGTATCGATGATTGCAGGAAATTTACAAGGAGATGACTTCATGAAAGATTGATTAGATTACGTCATGAACTCATGTGTGTAATTACGTTAATTAGTGTTTATTTCTGAGTGTATTTCGTCTAGTATATGGATTTTCGACATGTTCGAGTGAATCGATAAGATAACATGTTTCCACCGGACAACCCGGCAGACGAGTGCTAACGTTCACTTCCTAGTAATTACTGACTCAGCTGCATGAAAACCACACTAACATGTGGCCTGTGATCATGAAGAATTATTATTTGACAGGTGTGCATCTCGATATACATTTGTAATCAACTAAGAATTATTATATAAAGGGGTAAAAATGTTTTATGATTAGGGGGTTGGGTGTGAGTATTAAATTAAAACCACCGTGGTGTAAACAGTATTTATAAGAAAACCTCTGAGTAATTTTCCACAAGTGGTCTATGAATGAACGAAATTTGGACTATTCACAACATGTTACATCATTGATCACAATCTGAAGTAGAAGAGTTCTTTTATAATAAAATAACGATATCTAATTAAGACACTTCTCAATAGCTGTATGTTGCTATGTTAAATTATTTAATAATTTAATAGTGTGTGTAGGATGATTGAAGGGTGTTGTTAATGAGAATATGGATTACGAGATTACATTTAGCAACAGACTAAGTGAATAACCCAAATTTCTTTGACACAGTTATAATATGGTAGATATTTAAAGTAAAATGCTAGAATAAAATACAATTTTATGTATACAATTTATGTATACTTCATGTAAACATGTCAATCTACCAGCTCATGGGTATGAATGTAGAAATAATCTGATCGATTAAAATATCCAGCAAGTATTATTTATGTTTAGACTGCTATAACATATGTCTTTAGGAATGTAACTAGCTGAAAAAATAAAGTAGAATGCTCATGGTAATAATAGTGAACCATCATTTTATTTCACCTCTTCTTTGAAAATTCTACCGATAGGTTTTTAGAAAATAATTTAACCTTTGTTCTAGAAAAAGTGTACAATTCTTTTGTTAATGAGACACAAACAATTTTAATATTCTTGATGTTTTTTCTTTGACCACATTGCATAATTTCACCTCTTCTGTAGGTTGGAATATTAGTGATAATGTAAAACTTCAGAACAGTCTTTAATTATTTTTCAGTTTTAACTTGCATAAAAACAGTCGTTTCTAAGTAACCTTTTGCCTTGTTCCCGGAAATGTAGGTGATGACAACCTAAAAATCCACTTTGGACCTTTGGTTTTTGAAATGACATCTGTAACTTGTATGAGCTTAGTTCATGTATCAGCAATAGGGATTGGTCATTTTACTGTGTTATGGATACATAAAGGCTAGTTACAATTCATCTGGGATATTTTTACTTTACCTATACAGATGTTTAATTCACTATTTACCATAGTGTAGCGACTGAGAAATATCCAACTTCTAATCAAAGCTTGAGTGTAATTCACAGAATTTGATCTGTGCTACAACTGACTTGAAATATGATCAATAATAGTGAAATGTATGTGTAAGATCGCATATATTCGCGCCAGGTGATATCATAAAGCTAAATATTCTTTTGCTTCACTAAGTAATCAATAGAATTAATGACTCGGAAAAGTCGCTTAAGTTACAAACATGTGATAAGTAGGTTTACAATATCCATTGCAGTAGGAAACCATGGACAACGTAAATAACTGACTGATAATATCATTTATTGCGTTATTAAATTAGGTTAATATCAAATTCTGATGAATGAATCAGTTTATTCTAATTGACAAACAAGGTCTGTCAATAACTGTTCTAAAAATGACCTTGGAATTAATTAATTAATTAACAAATACCAAATAAGTAGAATCAGTTAATAGTGGATTGAAGATAGAGGATTAATAAGCACTTATCTTACAAACCATATTACAACGCATAATGATCTAATGCATAATGTCTATACTATGTGGCTTATTAGTTATCATAGTAACTTTTTCGGATAATCTAACTTATTCCAGATATAATATCAGTGCACATCTACCATTAGAATTCAGAAGTAATAAATAAATTTTAACAAATACATTCAAATATTACCGAAGTTTACAACAAACAGTTTTATAAGTAGTTTAAAGTGATAAAACCCTAATTAAATCCATAGATCGGTATCTTTACTCTTTACTTAGACAAGTTTGTTTTATTTAAATCACGAAGTTATTCTGAAATATCGTATGTTAGAATGATTAGTTGCAAATAATAAATTAGCGACCGTAGCTTTCAAAAAAAACACGAAAAGTTTTACGAATGAAGACAAAATAATAATCCTCAAACATTATCTCTGAATATCTTCCATTTCTAATGTATAAATAACATTTCTACGGATTTTATAGAATAGATGGATTATAGCTATCAGCGGAATCCAAGAATTAAGTTTCATCCTATTTGGGACTCGTGTGGTGTTTATATGAATCAATGATTTCTTTGTATTGATGACTGTTTTGATTTTGAATTCCAAATACAGTACATTCGTTCGTGCTCATCTAATACTTCTTGATTATATTGCGTTGTTGCTGGGATTACTAGTTTATACCATAATTCAAATACTCTTAAATATCACAACTCGTTAGATAGATGTACATGCGACTCAATCCTGATACTCAAACTGAAACTAGAAATCGATGTTTTTCGTTTCGAACACTAATACGTTATTTGCAATTTATTTCAATCTCATTTTAAATTTTACTAAATAAATACTTTTTTGAACACATAAGCGAACAATTTTTTTCAGTTATTTATATGGGCATATGGAAATATAAAACCAGTCAAGGCAAGTTGTCAGTATGGGACGAAACGGCCATCCAGTGCTTCCAGGTGGTTTATGATTGATCGATTCATGATTTCAATCAAATAAATGTCAATGTTAACACCTGCTTTCTTACTATCAATTAGTACTTTTTACCTGTTATATACAATCTTTGAAACTTTATACTGACGGATTGTTTGATAATATAGTATATTCTATCATTCTCGTATTTGATTATATTTCTTTAAAGAAGCTTGGTTCAGATCGCCGAGCAAAAGGTTGGGTTTTCTTAAAGTTCAATCGCTGAAATTTTTACAAATATAATTTTCCTTCTTAATATCTTACATTAACTCAACGCTTAAACACCGTGAATGTATTCGTCCAGATTTAGAGGGAAGTTTTTCTAAGTGTATTGGTACTGATAAGAATAATAAATAATGCAAGTCCTAATAAATTTTTTTTTAATCTCTGAACGGTCTCTATCATATTAAATCACAAACAGTATGAACGAATAATGTTCTTTTCAGAAAAATTCTGTTCAGTTTCGACAATTATCTATTCAAATTATTAATCTAAACATAATAAGCTTAAAACTGATCACATTTTTGGATTATTAATTTAGATGTATAATTGTAAAGCCTGAAAAGAATTTATTTAAAAGAATGTTCTTCGTTCATACATCTATGTCATAATCAATAGTTTAATAAAGAAAGTAAGTCAAATCCGAACAAATAGACATCAAAATAATATCAGAAGGGGTTTTTTGTAGAGATTTAGTATTTGCATAGATGAAAGCATGAGTCAATGGAAGCTAGACCGCCAAGAAAAACCTGGAAGCTCTGGACGGCCGTTTCGTCCTATTGTGGGACTCCTCAGCAGTGCGCATCCACGACCTCGCCACGAAACAGACGTACAGTGCCTCCAGGTTTTCCTTGGTGGTCTAGCTTCAACTGACTCATGCTTTCATCTATGCAACTACTAAATCTCCACAAAAACCCCTTCTGATATTAACCAACATATGCTCACTTGTGACTGACTTCAAGAGATAATTCCTAGAGTTTTAGTGAGAAGCAGTGACCAGTGGAGTTCAAACCACGTCTGTTGTGAGATAGGAACTCACTGAAGACAATTGGTGAACGGTTGCTCAACTTCGTGGATTGGTTGAAGTTAGACATTAACATCATCGGATGCCGGCTCAGTGGTCTGTCGGTTAAGTGCTCTGTCGCGAGAGTGGTAGGTCCTCGCGGGGCGAGGTTGTGGATGCGCACTGCTGAGGGGCCCCACAATAGGACGAAACGGCCATCCAGTGATCCCAGGTTTCCCTTAGTGGTCTAGCTTCAATTAACTCATGTTTTCAACTATCAAAATAATAATCAGTAAAAGTTGTTAAAATTACATATATTAAAAAAAGTGTAAATAATCAAATAGTTAAGAACAAAAAATAAATATAGAATATGAAAGAATCAGTAAAATCATTCACATAGTCATATCTGACTAAGAAAGAGATTAGGTCCTCTCGAGTTTCATTTGAACAAAAATTAGGGTTATAGTTCAGGATCCCTATAGTTTCTGTTAAACGTAAGAGGCGGGATCAAATCCCAGTGGAAAACAACGAAGGTGTTATTTACTATCTCACCACTGTTAACGAGGTGTGCCAATGTGGAACTACATTTTGTTTTCGTCTGGCTCTTTTTAGGCCGCACGCGGAAACCTCCACTGACTCGTTTGTCAAGTTGCCTGGTAGTATACCGAATATAGCTATCTCCAAAGGAGCAGCTGAATATACGGATACATAACGAAGAAGTAAACTCGGGTAATCTATCTTCTGTTTGAGTAGACAGTGTAAATTATTTTTTTAACTGTTTTCGCTAACCTATTGTTCAAGACACCGCTAGCCATGTCCCCCGTTTAATTGTGGTCTTAGGAAAAGAACTTTCATATGAGATATTCATAAATCCAGCTATCTTTCCTCTGTAAAAGTATACTTCCTTAAAATTTTAGTGGCTAGCCTATTTTCGTCAGCATGCTATTAATAAACTCCAACTGATTCTATATGATATCATCCAATTATCAGATCATTTGTGTTTGGCTCGGAAGACATCTGATCAGTTTTATTTCTCGGTGAATGGATGTTAAACGATAGGAGTATGGGTATTAGCACACTGGGGAGTTCTATCTGCTTCTGCTCAACGAGCCATTAGTCCGTCCACTATATGAGATGTCAAAGAAATTTAGTTCATTAACAATTCCGTCTACACCAGTGAATATGACTGCTGGGTACACACTATTAAACTATTTTAGGAATTCTTTTCTACTATTATTATTATGATCTTCACTGATAAATTTGTTGTCGATGTGACGATAGTATCTATCTAGTTTGTCGGTAACTTCATTGAGAAGTCTATTTTCCAAGTCTGCTAGAAAGGAATCGACTAAATTTGGACTTAAAGGTGAGTTCAAAGCTATTTCATCAGTTTATTTATGATAAGTACTTTTGAAGGCAAAATTAGCATCCATTGTGGAGCATAGTAGTAACTCTTTGGGATTGTCCTCATGGAAGCCGATCTTGATTTGGTTTTCCGATATTTGTTTATACATAATTTCAATCGTCTCAACTAGTGGTATGTTGGTAAACAGAGATAGGTCTAATGAGATCATAAGTTTTCCACTAAAATTCACATCTAGTTTAAAACTGAAACCTAAAACGTCTTTGATGATTGATTTTATGACTGATTTATGCCAAGGTTCTAAAACTTAAACTAGCCACTTGACAATTTTGTAATATGAAGAATTGTAGTTAACTTAAACTGGGAGAGAAGATAATAGGACTTATAAACTTTGAATGGACCATAGCATCGTGGTGTGTTTAATCCAGTCGGTTAAATTTGATCATAAAGCTAAAAGAGTTAGTCAGCTGTTTCTCCACATTCTCACTAATATCATTATCATCAGTAAGTACATTTCTACAACGGTAGTATTTGCTTTTGTTCAAGTTCTTAGCTATTTTCGAATAAAATTTATTGTAAACTATTTTCACATTTAGAGTTTAATTGATAATTCACTAAAGAATGATAATTATTTCAGTACAAATTTAGATTTATAACCGGATATGGTAATAAAAATCTCATTTCTACTCTTTTCGATTAGTTGAATATCATCATCCTTCTTATCCACCATTACACGGATGAACTTCATAATAACCTATGGTGGATAAATAAAGAGATATAATAATTGTCGTATTTAACTGATGATTTTCTGGACACAATTTATGGTTTTCTAATCATATGATTATATATACTAGATTATTTATAAATTTAATTTTCATTACACATTCTAGCTACTAAACAATTCAATGTGATGAAAATAGGTGCTTTAATTATACGGTATCTATTAGTCAGTTGTTAAGATGTACAATAGAATTATAAAAATATCTTAAACCACGTTTCTATGAATTACCAAGAATACATAAACCTGATATTTCTTTAAGACTTCGTAAATACTCTCACATATGCTTTATCTAAACATTATACTGAAGCCAAGTCAACGTAATTTAATTAGTGTCGTAAAGGATTCATATGAACTTGAATAAATGATTACGTAATTTTCCATCAATAAGAACGAAAAAATGGTAAGCTATGGTGTTGTATCTTAATACACTAGCATTCCAATTGATAGATGTCTAGACGTCATTAATTGTTTACTAGAGGATGATAATACTCTATCTAGTAGATGTCTATTAAGCATTAGTTTAATCATGAAATTTGTCAAGCTATGCTTGAATTCAACACTATTCATTTACAAAAGAAATTTACACAAACAAATGAATTGGATAACCATGGGATGTACAGTATCTCCGATTTTAGCAAATTTATCCTATATTGAGCCACCTGTTTTTGCCAGTATCATCAGACCACGCATCTGGCTCAGATATGTAGATGAAACATTTGTCATTATTAAAAAGAATCTTCTTGAAAATCTCTTCAAACACATAAACACGGTCTCAGAACATATCAAATTCACTTTTGAAGAAAAAAGATTAACAGTAAACTACCATTCTCAGACTATTTAGTTAAAAAGAATTTTAATGAAAGTCTAAATCTAACCATAAAAATAAAACCAACACATTCAGATCAGTCTATTGATTTTAACTCTCTACATCCATTTAGTGAAGAAATTTCCCTAGCCCTGAATATTTTCAGAAGAGCAACCAATTTCATTACCACAGAAGAAGCCTAGCTAAACAAACGAAATAATATCATAAATATACCACGACTATAAATTTTTCTAAGAATATTATCAAACACATTTTTAATAAAACTATTTTTCTCTAAATGACAATTTTCATTAAATATCTTGGATTAGTAATATGGTCTTTTCTTACCACCAAGGTATGACAGAAGAATCACAACGAGTCTTGAAAACTTAAAAAATTAAAGCTTTCCATAAGACAACCAACACTAACAAACGCTCTAGTTAGAATAAAAGATAAAATCTCATTTACTTGTGCACAATATAGTGTTTATAGATTAGGTTATGTCGATTGTGATTCATTCAATACTAGAGAGCTCCCGTGAAGTCTCGAGTCGTGGCAAAGGAACACGTTACATAAGAAGACCTAATAATTTGGTAGAATTAGAAAATCAGCAACAGCAGCACATGCTTTTTTCAGTAAACACCAAATCGGTATTAAATATATCAAAATAATTCAGAAAGGTTTTTCTAACTATAAAGAGAAGCGAGCTGCTGGAGCTTTTCGCATAGTGCTAAAGGCCTCT
>NC_031497.1:14761447-14921910 GCF_000237925.1 Schistosoma mansoni
AAGTTTAAGTCGTCAAAGCTGCATCCTGCCTTGTCCACTGTATCCCATGCTTTCTTCCAGATGTTGACGTCTTCATGATCCAGTCGATCACTCAGGAGAAAGAGAAAGGGTGAGAGTAAGCAACCTTGACTGACACCGGTCTTTACTTCAAACGAGTCGGTGAGCTGACCTCCGTGGACGATTTGGCAGTTTAGTTCATCATAGGAGTTCCGTATGATATTGACTATCTTCTCAGGCACGCCGTAGTGTCGAAGAAGCCTCCATAGTGTCGTCCTGTCCACGCTATCAAATGCCTTCTCGTAGTCAATGAAGTTGATGTAGAGTGATGAATTCCATTCGATTGATTGTTCCACAATGATACGTAGAGTTGCGATTTGGTCTGTACATGATCTATTCTTACGAAATCCAGCTTGTTGATCTCGAAGTTGGGCGTCCACGGGATCCTTCATCCTGTTTAACAATACTCTGTTGAAGACTTTTCCTGGTATTGAGAGAAGAGTGATGCCCTTGTAGTTGTCGCACTTGCTGAGATCACCTTTCTTTGGTATCTTGATCAGAGGTCCTTTTTTCCAGTCTGGGTTCGAGTCCCGCGAGAGTGGGTTCGTGGATGCGCACTGCTGAGGAGTCCCATAATAGGACGAAACGGCCGTCCAGTGCTTCCAGGTTTTCCATGGTGGTCTATCTTCAATTGACTCATGATCTCGACTCTATAAATTACTAAAATCTCCACAAAACCCCTTCTGATAATGATCATGTGCTCACTAGTGACTGACTCCTTGAGGTATTTCCTGGAGTTCTAGTGAGAAGCAGTAACCGGTGGAGTTCAACCAGGTCTGTTGTGAGATAGTAACTCACTGATGACATTGGTGAATGGTTGCTCAATTTCGTGAATCAGTTGAAGTTAGACATTAACACCGTTGGATGCCAGCTCAGTGGTCTATCGGTTAAGGGCTTCGGCTCGGAACTGGTAGGTCCTGGGTTCGAGTCCCGCGAGAGTGGGTTCGTGGATGCGCACTGCTGAGGAGTCCCATAATAGGACGAAACGGCCGTCCAGTGCTTCCAGGTTTTCCATGGTGGTCTATCTTCAATTGACTCATGATCTCGACTCTATAAATTACTAAAATCTCCACAAAACCCCTTCAGATTATTTTATCTTAGTTAAAACAAGAGTACAATATTTCAATTTCTAAAATATTGAATTATAAAGATCCTAACTTGAAAAATAGTTTATCGCTGAAATGATCGCACAAATATTTGTTTTTAAACTTGATCCGTAATAAATTGTATACATGCTTATAACCAAAGATGGATGTTTGCTGAAAACTTGAATTCAATCTAACCTATTATAAATACTCATAAATTTTCTGATTTATTTTAGGATGTTTTTTGCTAATTTCATAAATCATGAGAATCCTTGCTGATAAATCAAACTGAGATATAATATAGTACTGTGACAACTAGTGAACAATTCCTGATATATATATATATATATTTCTCTAGCAGATATCGAAAATAAATTTATTTTTCATTGATGAAACATGTTTTTCTGCAAAATATATAAAAAAAGAATGACAACTGAAACCCATACTTTCTAATAACGGTGTATTGAACAAGAACACGAGTGGGGACAATCGAATGTGTTTGAGGACATTACAAAATATCTCACTGAAACATGAGAACCATATAGTGAACAGTTAATTTGCACAATAACAACCAATCGTCTCAATTTGACCGTTCCTTCTGCAAATTTCAGTCCATAGTCTCCGATTATAATTGTTCATGCTTTTTCGTACCGATTGCGTGCCATTCCCGTTCTCTCCTTATCTATCTTCTACTGAAATACATTCAATACCCGACCATCACCATATACTGCTTATATGGATATCAGTAACCCACACCACAACGGTAGTTGATTGAAGGTAATTGATTAGCACACTGGTCGACTCATTAAACAAGTGGTTATTAAGTTGAAAATTTGGTTTATCTGTCAGACGGTAAACTAAATTTCTTCTCTGTGAGAACAACCATTTAAAATGTCATTTATTAGAGTCAGAATATTTATCAATTCTTAATAACTAATGATTTTTACACATTACATCAGTTAACCTTCTTTGATATCCTTGTATATAATCAAATTCTCTAATTGTTTCTTATTCCAACAGTGTGCACAAACTATTCTCCCTTTATTAGTATATTATAAATAAACTATTTTAACAGGGCATTCTTTTTTAATTGTATTCATTGTATATCAGTCGTTAATTAGTCAAATAAATATATCAAGTGCTTTAGTGCCATTTAAAAGAAGATTAAATTTAACTCAGTTATCAGGTACTTGAGTATGAGACACACTTTATACATGGGAGCTAGTGATGCTACACTATTGCCCAAACAAGAGTAGGAGGAAAAACATACAGATAAAGGAATTAGTGGCCGAAAGTCAATCACTTGAATTAATAACCCACCTCCCCATATAAGTGTAAAGAAGTGGTTTTGGAAAAGTCTAACAAAGCTGATACTACGTTTCCTATACACTGTAGACTAATGTTCAGTTTACGGTTATCCATTTTTTAATAATGAAGAGAAATTACTAGTTTGGAAAAAATAGTGAATTGGTTCAGGGACGGAAACTGATGAAAGCGAGATTATTTAGCTAACTAGATAGTGGCTTAAATGGGTAGAAAATTTACAGAGTGAAACCGCAAATTCGCATTCGTGGTCAATTATCTAATTTCAATTAGTTATGCTGTTTATAACCTGCAAGGTCATTCGAATGTAAATTAAGGTGTTTTCATAGCCCATGTATAAAAAAGTTTACATTCAGTTATTAGTCATGTGAAATAACAAGGTGATAATTTGAAGATTGCTAATTATGCATATATCAAGAAAAACTTCCATATTTTTGAGTTGTCCATAAAAGCAATACAAATAGAGATGGTTTTTATCACAAACAGTGACTTATGTATTTTCCTCTCGTTGTTGTGAACATTCTATTATATTATGTTCTCTAGGCTGGGCGGTCTGATTCGGAAGCTTTCATTGAAGCTATAGACAGTATTGTCACTGCGTACTTGACATAAAGGTCAGCTGATTAATTCATGTACAAGTGCCGAATCATTAGCCTGTTCTGATAAACCCGTGTGAATGATTGTCTTCAGAAATTTTATCAACTCTATTTACCTTTGTACTTCTATTGGCTGTCTTCTTTGGTTGAATATGGATTGTACGACTGCTTGGGATTTCCATTATAGACTGGTAAATAGGGTAGGTAACTGTAGACCCATAGATTGTGGATTAGCCTGAATACCATTTTTCTAGAAATCCAGCGGAATTATTTCAATTTTATTATCTACAATTTGGTATAAGCCCAAACGAAAGAGAATACTTGAGCCAAAATTCTTCTTCATTATTTACGCTTGATTAGAGAAAATCAATTTAATAAAACTCGAAAAAGAGCTAGAACTGCAACTGTAATTCAAAGCATCTTTATTGAAAAAACTGTGCACAAATGATAGCTTAGTTTTTGGTCAGTTTTGATGTACATGAAAGATAAATTATGTTTAGCTGGGATTTAAATACAGAAATTATTTCAATATTATCTTCAAGGTTTTTCACTCTAAAGATCATCTCTACGCTCTTATAACTTGTAAATTCATTTCAATGCCAAACTACGAATTTGAATTTCGTGAATATACTAATAATTATCATATCAACTAAGCAGATATATATCTTGATAGAAAATCATTCTAGAAATAGATTTTCTATCAATATTAATAAAGTATAGTACAATCTTCGTTTTTATAGCGTACAACTTAAGATAATTTGAAAAAGTAGACACTGTTCGCTTCAATAGTTTCATCCACTGAGCTAATATGCCGCGGTTTTCATAGACAAGAAATATATTTTATTTTTGCTAAATGGCTACTCATTATTGTCAGTTGACGAAGGTAGGACGTAGAAACTAAAAAATTCCATCTCAGTGGTCCAGAGGTTGAGCACTAGTGAGCAAAGCTAAAGTCGTGGGTGGGATCCCCTACATGGTCGTTAGTGCGCAATTCTGAAGCGACTTGTGGTAAGAGAAAACAACTATTTGGTCTCTCCAGGCTTTCTATGAGTATTTAATTTAGGTCGGATTGTGGTAACAATAGAGTTTTAAAATCTTCACAAACCTCTATGCTGATAATTAGAAAAAATAATTTTGAACATCTTGATGGTTACAATGTATGACAAACGTACACAAAAACTTTTTTTATTTTCAGTACATAAATTATAAAATAATATTTAAAATGTCTTAAAATTAACTTAAATTGCAACAACGGTATTAATAACAGATGATGTATTAAGGTCGGGAGGAACTGATAACTACAAATATAGATGTTAATGGTGACGTGAAGTATCTCTAAAGATAGGCAGGGATTGATTCACTGATAAAACCAGGTAAATAGACATTATTCAAGTTGTATGGTATGTTCAGCATCAAATTAAATGTTTACACTAATTGGTCACTAATTACTTATCAACATAACACTATATTACTCTTATGATTGACAGAACTCTACTGATTAGATTTGTAGCAAGCCCATTCAACTATTGTATTATTTGTGTGCTCCCTGTAATCCTAATATTTAATTCACTGTAAATTTATGTGTGAGTCTGATTGAGCGCATGTGTGCACATCAATCTTTAATCTGTCCTCTCATTGGTTGTAAACAAAGACAATCAATAATTTATCCACAACCATTAACACTCAAAAAATATATATGGATTTTTAACACACACACACACACACTTGTTTTCCTGGTGTGCTTGCTATCTGTACGCTTGCGGATTTTTACCGAGCTTCAACAATAAACTATCTCTATAACTGGTGTTCAGGCTTTTGAATAATCTCGAGTAAACCCATAATTCTACTAGGAGATTTAGCCTGCGGTAAATAATCAGTTAGCGGGATATTATTTATTTATTGGAGTCAGATATAGAGGAATTAATCCTCTACAGATTATAATATGGCCACTGGACTTAGGAACTCGATATCCCAGTGCAAATTTTTTTATTTTAATTGACTCGACGCAGTCAAAAGTGACCCAAAAACCTAGATTTAATGTGACCTAGCACTCATCAACTAGATGATTTCTCAAACCTTAACGGACCTGGCACACCTCATGTGGTCGGAATCGGTTTCACGAAGTGTTACGAAGATATTTGAACAGGAACTGACCTCCTGTAGAAAAAAAACACACAGACTAATCACTTGACTTTATGGCTCAGGTCAGAATATGACAGCCAGACTAACTGGCTAGAGATCATGGTGCACGTCATTTTAATGTTAGTTATTGAAAGGAATCATCATAAATATCTGTAACTGAAACACAATTTCAAGGTGATTACAAACCAGGACAAAGAGTTTGAAAGTTCTATGGGAAACATAGGAAGAAAGGGAGATTTTATAGCTTCAGATTACTGCCTGATGGTGGTCAAAGTGAAACTGAAGCTAATAAATCAATGGACAACTGTACAAGCTGCATTACAAAAGCTCAGCAAAACCCTCCTGGACAAAAAAAATAAATATAACTTGTCAACATTTGAAAAGGAGAGCCCAGGACAGAGTAGGTTGGAGAATCCCAATCAGAGGTCCATGGCCAACGAGAGGTAAAATTTGTAAGTACAACCATGAAAGAAACCTGGTTGCAGAGAATGTTGTCTATCGTTGCCAACTACCCAACATCATAGAATAATAAATTATTTTATGATTCGTCCACCAATAACGTGCAGTGGTTCTTCTGTTATTCTTGGAAGGGAGAGAACTAAAATCAAGTCATATGAAGCTTTTTCACTGAAATGAAATTATAGTTGACTAATTTCTGCCAAAAAATAGACAAGTCTGCTTAGTTCTCATTATTGTCCCTTGGGATTTTTGTTTTTCAAATAATTATCAGTATCACTCAGTTAGACTTTTTTACCACTTA
Organism: Schistosoma mansoni; assembly: GCF_000237925.1. NCBI lineage: Eukaryota > Metazoa > Platyhelminthes > Trematoda > Strigeidida > Schistosomatidae > Schistosoma > Schistosoma mansoni. The sequence goes on from NC_031497.1 coordinate 14,767,411, forward strand.
CGTTTCTTTTTTACAACTAGCTCTTACATTGAATATAAGTAAATAAATACAAGATTAAATAATAGTGACCAACAGTACTAAAGGTACACAGTCGAGCCTTTGTTAGTGGTCAATTTCACATCTTCAAGCTTAGTTTTGTCTATATTTAGAGTCGTCATATTCCTTTTGACTGGATTAGACTTTTCTTCAATTAATTTCAAACTTGGTAACACAATGATTTCATTTTTATTGGTTTACGTCATTCCGTTGTTGATATTATGACTGAAATTTGATCAGTTTCAGTTGTCATATGTACATTCTGCGGGGATTAATTCACTATAGTTATAATGATATGAATTCATATAGAATAAATGAAACGTGACTAGCAGTCAAATTCAGGACGAGTGTTTTGTCCTAATGAGGACTCGTCAGATAGATGTTCCTCCTTTCTAACTTTGGTGTTCGCCTCAAGACTCGAACCTAGTACTGTTTGCTTTAAACAACAAGGCCTTATCCACTTAGCTAATCACTTCAGATAATCACTCACTTGTGCAACGGATATGAATTTACATTTAATTTGTAATGTTGTGGATTATCCCGTTGACACCACCTAGCTGATGAGTAAAAAACGGGACCAAACGCGCATCCTGGGTTCTACTGCTAGCTATTTTCTGTCTATTCTACATAAATTTGTGAAATATTTAATCAAGTAACTCTTGAATGAAGGCATTGATATGTGGAGTATATATTTTCCAGTGCAACATTTTGCTACCGCATTTTTTATATGCAAAACAACTCTACGGAAAAATTACCCGTATCTACTTATCTGAAAGTTAACCAAAGCTAGAAAAATGGATACGAACATTTATACTACTTAAATTTTGTCAGTAGAATCACATTGTTGGAAAATAATTTTTGTGTTTTGCTTGTTGTGTTCAAACTTTGAGAGTCTACAATAATAAATTATTTTACTTTTTCCGGTGTAAGTTTTTCCGTGCTGGCTTTATTCAGGTCTTCAATCATACACAAACTGATTGCTTTGTATCATTTATATCAGGATGTTTAGCAGTCAGGTTGCTGCTCAAAGTTAATAAAAGATATTCAACCTTTGCCAATAAAATGACGAAATCTTATATATTAACATTATTGACTCCATTTTAATTTACATATGCTTACCTGACGATAACTTTGATTTATATGGCTTTCCAATAGTTTCGCTGTTATGTGAATAAATTAGTAAAATGTATATTATCCATAAATTTTGAAAAGTCACATCTTACATTAACTATCACAAAACTTTAGGTGAATTTAACGTTTCATGCGAAATTCCGCTATTACCTGAGATTAGTCTCATTCATCCGAGATAGTGTTAGGGTTACACGAATCTACAAATAAGTACTAACAAACATAGCGTTAGAAAACATCGGTCCAGTACAGTGACTAAACAACTATTCAAGTTTTAATGATTGCCTAGTAACTGACGTAGTGAATTGTTTCTCATTTGGTATGGTACATTTATGTGACCGGCAGTATTCCAAAGAATTTATAAGCGCTTGCAAGTTAGTTTAGGTGTTACGTTTTTTCTAAACACAGAGATATGTTAAAAAGATCTGTGACTTACTATACTAATGAATTTAATAGATCGTTGAAGTGTTCTGATGTTCTGTATATAACCCCAGAAATGCTCGATGTTGTAGGAGACAAATCAGTCTGAGTATGAAGCAGTAGTTAGGGTAAAAGACAAGAATTTTATCCGTACTGAGCTATCTAAAGAATTCTTCGGTACTCCATTTATCCTGAGAGAAGTTACAATATTAAAAAGCATTAAAAATGTTTTTGTATAATTCCTGTCTCCAGTTGTTTTCCACTGACTAGAATATCCTATAAATAGATAAATTTCTTAAAAACTTATGCATATTTTTGTCGTGGATAGATATTTACTAGAAAAAGTGCTTGAAAAGTACGGAGTATTGGACAGTCATCTCATTCTAGCGTAGATCTTTCAAAAATGCCCAATCACCAACTCGACAGTGATTGAACTCGAAACTACTAAGTGTCACTAACAGTGGGACACCTTTAGTCTCATGTAGTTTTATTTATTCACGTTTATTGGTTCTGACTATGATTCGGATCAGATCGGTGGAAATAAGCGAGGATGTTACTTTTATATTTTGATATCACCATTTTTATTTTCAGCTTACAATGAATTAAAGTGAATTTTCATCTAAAAATGAACTCCTATCCTTGATTTAGTTGAATTCGTATGAAGAGCGAACCCTACGAATTAAAATGACTATAATTTCTGGTTTTCACAACTGAAATATTGGTTCCTCAATACACAGTTATTTTGTGTCATACAGATTAACTTTCAGCAAATAGCCTTTAGCAATAAAGATTCATACTAATGAAAACTATTTTGGAAAGATTCTGCTTTAATTTGCCTAACGCAGGCAATAATCTCAATCGATAATTAAACCACCCAATTACATTTCACTTTGTTTATCGAATGGTCAAAATTTAGTAACGGTTAATAATCCTCTGACATAAACAATTCAATAGGTATTGAATACCTAGTGCTCATGCCATCTGTTTTACTAGGCTAAATCAAATGTATCTGGTTTAAAAATGAAGCTATTTTGATAATGCACCGTGTATCCCCACTATTAGCACACACTATCTTGTAGTCAATTAACCAATCTAACTTGCAACTGTTACCATTCTCAAAAATATACATATTATTATCATCAGACCAGTATTGTCTCGTAATTTATAGTGTTGTGAATGGACGAACATAATAAAAATTAGGACTTTTGGAACTGGTTTTTGAATTATTATCATTTAAACTTTTTGTTTTATAGTTACCAAGTAACCAACTGGATTACTATGTCTACATTGTCCGGTTGTCATAAGCTTCCGTTTAATCTATTAACTGTTATTAGACTACTTATTCCATTTTTTATTGTTAATCGATTTTTCACAGCTTGCTCTATTCACAATCATTTTTGGCTTGTTGATGTATAATTGCGATTTTTCATTATGTGGTGCTATGTAGTCAAGTATTCGCAATTTGCTTAGTCGTAATTTTCAGTTTAAGTGCACCCAACTAAGAACAATCAATTTGATCTTTATACAGTTTCGAAAAGTCATAAGTAGCACAACCATTCATTTACGTATGATGGATGTTTCAAATATTATTTCTTGAATTCAGCATTTCAACATGTTTCGTAAAAATGAACATGCAGAAGGATGTATTGCACCTTTGTTCGAAAAAGCTTTACATGTACAAACTAAAAAAATCGATGGAGATAATAAAAGTTATGTAGAGTATAGAAATCAGACACAGTAAATCCTACATATAAGAAAGACATTTTTTATTTATAGACAAAATAATACAACCAGCCAATCAACTCATATAACTATCAAGACATATATATAAGTCTAAGTTTTCTTGTTTGTTCTTGATTTCTATTAAACTACCATGTTGATATTTCACAGAATAAAATGTTGCTTACTATTTGTATTGAAAATACCCTAGTAATGCATGGTTTTTCCATTAAGCACCTCTACCCAATATGACAGAATAATTATAAACATGGAAGTGGATTATTGTACAAAGGATAAATGTAAAGCTGTACAAATGCACAACTGCATCTCTGTGCTAATGCGGTATGGCAACTCGAACTGATGTACGTACGTACGAAGTTCTATGTTGTGACTGACTGACCGACTGTACAAATGCACGAATGTAAATGGCCGCAAATTATAGTATAATTGATTGTACATTTATCTACATATATATTCCCAGTGGGTTTTTTTTGGGGGGGGTGTGAAAAACTGAGTCATATCTAACCTACTAAACTACATACTCCGGCAGATATTGCAAGACATTGGTAGGTATAAACCATATGTACACTTAATGAGTTCAGGCAATACATACAAAATATTTATGTAACTCAGAAGATTGATTGTTTCCATTCATCATTTTCACCGAAAGGATATTAAGAGACCCTACTAGTAACTGACCCAATTATGATAAGATATTCTTACAATACTTCAAAATGCCAGTGAATATTGTCACTGAATTCAAAACAATGAAGATTTGAGTACAGGGACAATGTACGAAATACATCTACGTACAACTGATTACACGAGTTTTTAAAAAATATGGATGTAATAAAATCCGACAATATCACTAACAACTTTCATTGAACGACATATAGAATTGAACGTCTAAAGTAGGCTAATCCTGTCAAAGTATACATAAACATGTTGTTAGAAAGTTCGAGCAATTCTCATTTACAATAAGCATCTTTATATCAGAATCAAAATTAAAAACAATAATTTGCCATTGAAATTTATAGACTTTATTTTGCCATCAACTTTAGACAAAAGTCAAACTGGAAAGAGTGAAAGCAGTTATATACACACACATACAGTAGGAAAGTTAATTTTGACCAAAACAAACGAAAATTAATTATGAGAATGAGAAGGGAATGTGTTACAAAATGAATGAATATGAACGGTAACAAACTATAAGTAATAACAATAACTTAAACATAATCATAAAAAGAGTAGCAAACAATTGGTGTAGAAGTTTCTTCCTTCCCCTCAAAAAAAACAACACCATCTATCATCAGTGATACTGTAATTTAGTAGGAGATATAATTTTATTAAGAATATATCTTTTTTTTGTTATTGCACACACGAAAAACTCGGTGATCATATCACACAAAAATTGGTTAGATAACAACAATTAGTTTATAAACAATAAATAAAAAACACCCATCATTAACAAAGAAAATTAAATATATGTCATAATTATGTATATAAAAACTGGATGTGGTATACATACAGGTCAAACATTGGACAAACACAACAACAGACTGGAATCGGGCGCAAACAAGCCTCTATGTGAAGATAATTGGTTTGCAAAATCAAAATGCATATAGGAAAGAGAAATGCAATGTTATACAAGGGACTAGATGTATTAAAATTTTCAAGAATACTAATCAATATGCATGATTAGTATAGAGGCAAAAGGCAAAAAGAAAATAATGATTTCAATTTTACAACGAACTTTTAAATGTGATATACACATCAAATACAAATGCATCAAAAAAGGAATTACTTGGTTTATGACGAAATTTTAACTTCTGGTGGAATATGTTTTTGATTCTTTTTCCTGTAATACAGGATTGTCTTGGAAATTTTTACAAGTATTTTCACGATTGTTAGAGCATGATGGACTGTTAGACTGATTTTTTAATAATTCGGGTTCTGAAACAGAATAAGGCGTAGTGCTGTAGGAACTAACAGAAGCTATTGAATCTCTATACCACTTTGGAAAGGGTGTTCGTGGCATGAGCTCTGAATAAAATAGAATATAGGCCTGAGCTGATGCTACTTCTGAGAAATCGCATAAAGATACATTAGCATCATTGCAATGCAACCAACACTCTGTAGAGTAGAAAATATGCATGAGATGAATGGTCATTAAATATTAAATGTCAGCATTATATATATATATATATATATATATATATATATATATATATATATATATATATATATTTATGGGCGAATCGACAGAGAAAATATATTAAGATTAAAAAGTAATCAAAAAAGTAGTTGATGATATGAACCAACCTGGATTTGATGATATGAACCAACCTGGATTATCATTCAAACAGTAAGAGGTATAATGACCAGACTGAAGCCCTCGTCCATGATGCACGACAACACCGGTCAAATGATAAAGATACTTAAGTGAACTTTTCTCAAACTCTTTTGGCAAAGTGAATATGGACGACTGATGACAGCTTAAGTTATCGATAGAAGCTTCAGGTTCATCTATATGATCAGATTTTGTCTGATGTAAATGAGGCTGATGACATTCTGCTCTATCTACATCATTTAACACGAATTCACTCATATTCAAGATAAGAGGAAATGATACATGACATGTTAGCTTTTCTCTTTGTCTACCAACCCAACTGAAAAAAATACAATCAAAAAATATGTGGTGATTAAAAGATGTAAAGCTTAGAACAGAGATTATTTATGCACTTAATATAACATTACAAACATAAACCGAGTTCAACTTGGGCTGACGGATGTTTATGATAGGCTCACCGTTGATTATCACTGACTGAATGTAAATTTCCTCCAAGAAAGTACATATAATACCTTCGAGTCCCAAATGAAGCTATTGTCGATATTGTTATTGTAGTGAACTCGAACACAAGTTGGGGTAATCGAATGTGTTTGAATACAAAGTTAGGGGACATCTTAGTAAAATCTCAGAACTGTACAATAAATTTATTATTTGCAAAATTTCAATCAATCGTCTCAGACATCATTGTTCTTTCGTCTCCACACTAATCATTCTTTGTTCCCGTTCTCTTTTCTTTGATCTTCTTAACCTTCTGCCGCCAGGACTTTCACTTTCGACTAATGATACATACTACTTATATCTGTCGACACCGGTAGCACACACCATACTATTACCGTAATTGTTTTTTTATTGCAGTGTTTTGGAATGGAATAACAACTTAAACAGACGTAAAATCTCCTTTATATTCTACGTTATTTCCGTTTATTTGTTTGCTTCTATTGAAAACACATTTGAAACAGTAATAGTGAGAATATCATATTTCACTACTCTAATTAATAATAATTAAATTTAAGTCTGGAATCGCCTGAAATGGTTGTCCTAATACTTAGTTACTTTTGAACAAAAATGACGGTTATTAAATCTCTCTTGCTTGATCTACCGCAGGACAATACTATTGAATGTTGCTTGACGATTAAGTTACTTTAATTCAATATTACAGCTACCGAAATTAGATGTTTGACTTCAGTGACAAATTCACCAGCTAATCCGCTTGATAAGTTCCAATAGGTAATCGCTACTGAAAACAGCTAACCTTCTTAGTTACGATGGTGTAACTAGAGAGATGTGCTTGATTCAAAACATGAACATCTCAAAGCAAATAACCAATGATGACAAGACTTGTTTAGTGTTGTATTGAGGTGTCTCACTGTTCTGTAGTATTATTTGGTAATAATTCTTATGAACGAAAGATGTTATTTTGAGCCTTCAAAACAATAGAAAAGTAAAAGAACTGGTTCACAGTTCCATTACAAACTGCGCTTTTTCCGTAGACCACATTTCATCTTGAAGAATTACAGTGATTATAACTGATGTTCACTGGTATGAATCGAATTTGATTCGATAATGAACGAATCAATTTATTTGTGCATTCCTAAAGATGAAAGGTGAACTCAACGGCTATAGTGAAGTCAGCTACAATGACGATGATGAAGAAAAGGATTCAAAGAATTAACATATATACAACTTTTATTGACACTAATGTATATACTAAAACACATACCGGAAGCGTTTAATATGTAGCCGCAAAACTCGTGGGAGTTTAGAAAGGCGAATTGTTTGGGTTGCATGAGTTAACAATGAGTTCTTAGGAAGAGGAGTTGGAGAATTCTTAGGTGAAGTGATGATTGGGGACTGAACAACGGATGGTTGAGTAATTTGATGTGATCTTTCAATCGGTGGATTGGTGTATTGTTCTTCAAAACCAGTTACACTTGAAGAAACGGATAATGGACTTTCTGACAGTGAAAAAGTTTCAGTTAACTCGCATGATGTACTGAAATCAGGATAAGATAACTGAGGACTACAAGATGGAGATGCGAGTCTGGACAGTGCGATAGATATAATTTTATTCACTACAAAGTTTTAAAAAAATATTAAAAATATAGTCGTATGATTGAGACAAACGCCATAAAATTAAAACAGACAACCAAGTTATTCTTCAACGCACAACTGACAGGTACACAAATCAGGATTACAACTAGCAATCAGTTTTTTTCAATGACAATCAATAACTCAAGATTCATGTTAAACTCATTGTGGAATAGAATGTATTGATAAAACTATGTTAAAAATATTTCAGATCAGTAAGCATTCAGAGTATCTAACCTAAAATTACTGGTTTTTAACATTCAAAAAAAGTTTTCCTTACAGAAGCAACTCTAATACTTTTGCTATCATTAGTCCTATCTGAACTAACATTTGACCAATATCTAATTGAAAGCCCTGCTACGTAAAACTACCTCATTTTTTTACAGACTACCTCCAGTGAATAGGTCTGTGATTTTCAGAATAGCAGGCGACTGAAGCGTGAACTCCCGAAAGTAATACAATACTTGAGAAACGATTTGCGACAGTTTATAGAAGCGATATACCTCCCATAAATTTGACAGCGAAAAAACCATGTCTATGAAGGATAGAAACTTCAAAACTTCTATAATCACGTTTGAAAACAAGGTGAGAAAATAAATAAGTAAGTTTCTGCGATGCATTTAGCTGAGAACAAACGATTAACATACATGTGATTTGATACTGACAGCTACTAAGTAGCTAGTATTAAAAGTGTTATGTTTTGATAACAATAGTGAATGGTGACCCGTTTGTGGACCAATACTACATGTATATTTTTATTGTATAATTGTCAACTAAATAAACTATTCATATTCGTGTCCCTCTTATTATAAGCTTTATTTTGACCCATAGACTATTATTAAACGACTTGAGTTATCCTTAATCTATTAATTACTGCCCCCCACATTCACAGCCACATTTGGCTAAATCTTGTACAAACGTTATTTTCCATTTTATGGTACGATATGGTCCATTTGATTGGTATATAAACCCAGTATGCTTGAAACATAATGATTCACACCGCAGAGCCTGTTCTGGACTTAACTGGCTGGGCTAGGCAGAAGCAGGACCGATACGGACTCTAGACTGCTCGTACGGTTTTCGTGTGTCACTGTCCCAATCGATAATTTGCCGCTCTCTGATTGGCGGTCTTATCACGTTGAACATTATCAGAGCATCCACTCGGCCACAAGTTATAACAAAAAGTTACTATCTGATAACTAACCTTACGTAACGTGTAGGCCTAAAATCCATATTACTGATTAACATTTTACCGGTATTCAGACATAAGAGAACACATGTAGAAAATTTTACCATGTAATATACTCGTTGAAAAATGTCACATTTCGAGCGCTCTGCATGACGGAGAAACGAAGATGTAAAACTACATAATCCCGTGTATATTATTCCACTTGACTATAGGGTATGGATATGTACGAGCGATAATTCATGCTTTTTTGTATTTACCAAAATTAACGGCAGAATCAATTAGGAACAAAAAAAGCAACAATAAAAATAAATCTAACAAAACATACCAGGATAAGACAAATTGCCTAACTGATCATTTGAATCATAACTGCACTGATTGAATACCGGTCTCGTGAAATCTGTTTCTTTCCTATTTATTTCTGAACACTGATTGCATTTAACACATGCATAACTGGCTCCATCAATTGGAGAGGGGCTAACAAATTGACGAAGTAAATCTACTATATCAAATGTACATGACTCATCGGAATGGCATTTGGTGGGTAGTGAAAGACTAAGTTCATAAATCGGCTCTTCAGTACAAGCGGTTACATGACAAGTAGAACATTGTATATGACTCACGGAATATCCACGGAAAGCACGAGTGATAAAATCACAACCACTGGGTACAGACATTGGGACACCATGTAGTTCTGCTTGTAAACGGTCAAGTAACAAACTCAAAAATTCCTGAGCATCTTGTTGTTTATATCCTTTAAATGTTGGGAGGGTGGCCCAAACGGCACTTAAGAGGTTACTTGGACTGACAACAGACCTTTGACCTGACCATAATAACTTAAATAAATTATTTATTTCTTCATAAAGAGAAGGTATTGATGATACTTGCGGGTTAACTAGCGATGACGCAGGTGATTGCTGATAACAGTCATATACAAACTTCGGGCACTGGCCGCCATTTAAACCACCAAAGGATTTGCACTTAGGAATGATATTTTTTCTTACAGAAACTAAATTTGGCTCACTATAATGACCAAAACTATTTTCTGTATTTGGAGAACATGAGGGTGTTTTGGTAAGTAGTGAACTCCATGAATTTTCACAGTCGTTAGTTATTATAATTTGATTTTTCGAAAATGATGATGTCGTTGCTTGTCGCTTGACAGGACACGCTGGGTCTCCAATAGATAAGTCATCAGGGTGGCTGTGACGCTTCCTTGAATGAGAATTAATTTCACTCAACGTATGGTTCATGATATAATTAGCGAAAGGAGCAGTGTGACTAAAATCAAGTTTATTAACAACTATAAAATTGTGTTACCGCAAAATCTGCAGTATCGAATTCATGTAACAGGTGTTTCCCAAGTTGCGCAAACCTGTAAAAGCAGGAGTTAGTGTCAGTGGTATTTTTCTGCTTTTTGTCTTTTTCTTGTAGTTAACTGCGTTAAGCTAATAACGTTATATATAGTTGGTTAGTAATGACTTACTCTTGATTCAGAATATCTTGACCACCAAAGATGTAATGCCCATGAAAGACAAGAAGTTCTTGAAACTTGTTGATTTATAAGAAGTGTTACCTGTTTCGGACAACTGCAGTTTGTATATCATCTGCCTTTAACAGACGTAAACTGTTCCTAATTATTTGTAAAAAATAGAGTGGCATTCTTACTTTTCAGCGTCTTTACCACGGAATCTAAGAATTCGTCTGCCCCCTTTTTGTTTGAGAAGCTTGCCGAAATCTTGAGTAGTGACTGCATCCAAAGCCATGCGGAGAAGTTTAATATCACCCGGTGCGTTATCATTGAGAACAAAATCATCGCATATATAACTTAATATCAAACGGTTAGGAGAAACAGTACTTACCAGTACACAAATTTTTCATTCACTTCTATACACAGAGGATGCTACTCTTTAATAAAAGTGTAGTAGAAAACTCACATTTGTTTGTTGAAAGTGTTGCAACGCATGCTCAGAAATATAACGACCACATGCAAAGTTGCTACATGACAGACAGGCCCAAACACTTTCTGTTGTATGGCAATTGTTGCAATGCCAGTGTTCGGGGGAGAGTATTCCTAACTGAATGCTTGTTTTTACTTTGAGGACGTGTTTGCAATTATCCGTCATTAAAACTGGACATCATAAACAAAACAGAAAAAACGAACTACGTAAGATGTGCGTATACAGACTGCAAATACAGATACACAATATCTAACTACAGTCTAAAACATAAATAATGTCCCAACATTGAGGAAACCATTTTTGTATCTTAGGTATTCGACAACCTGTTTTATACTTTTGCGTGAGAAATATTTCCGTAGGCAACTTAATATCATCTAGCTGAACAAAACATTCAGATTATGGAGATTTCCGCACGAAATAACAGCCCTGAACATAGTTTACGATGTCTCAGCCAGTCATACGCAACGTAGAACCTGGAACATATGTGTAACGATTCAAGTTCCCACACCAAATTACTGCAATAAGATAGGGTTTTAAAGATAATTGAGAAACTTTAGATCTAAGGGGAGGTAGAGAGTGGGGCGAGACTAAACTATATGGACGACCTTTGAACGACTCTAAAATGACCTTGAGAAATATTGGTCAATCAGAAGACAGTTAGTATACAGTGAAATATATAATACAAAACTCAAAAATTAAAGGGGATACTGTTCTTTTACATGACTCAAAAACTTATCAAGGTCAAATATAGGTTCAGAAGTTCTAAAATCATAGTGCATCCGGTACAGGAACTCATTCATGTGGCTTCATAGTAGTCGACCTCTGGAACCATGATAAGGTCTCAAAAATTCTTTCAGCCTCAACCACATAGCTTCAATGTTGTTGGTATGGTTTAGGGTTAGAGTTAAGGTTTAGGGTTATGGTTTAGGGTTAAGGATGAGAATATAAATTATGAACGACCTTTGAGCGACGCTAGAGTGATCCTGAGAGTGTCAACATAATAACTAAGACTAAATGAGGGTTATAAACCTGTGTGAAGAATTCAAATTATGATTTACAGCTCACGGTTAAGGTTAGGAAACATACTTAGGGTTTTCATCACGAACTGACATCAGCTATAATGCCAAAACCCTATTTATACAGCGGATAATTGAATTTCGCGCCAAAATCTTATGATCACTTCTCATGTAGACGCTGAATTATCACGTTTTCTCTAAAATCCGTTGAAAACCGACCATACGTAAGCATCAGGTACCGAACTTAGCGCTTTGACCTTGAAAACCCGCGAAAGCTTCTGATTGGCTCGTCCATATAGCTTAGTCTCGCCGAGAGTGGATGAAGCTGCACTACTGCGGCCGATTCCGAGCCATGTCACATAAAGTCTCTAACAATATTTATATTGTATTAGTTATTTGAATCTTTCCATTGATGTTTATGAACTACAATCGATCAGTCTCTTATTGGTATATATGTATTCTGTACGATTTACCTCGATATTCCCTTAATCCCTGAACGTCAGAGGGGGGACTCAAACAACTAATACAAGATGAATTAACCTTCATCATTGCATAAACTAGCGACTACCTGGACTCAGTAGCTAAGTGAATAACGCGATGGTAATTGAAGCGAACAGGACTGTGTTCGAGTCCCGGAATGATCGTCAACCCTGGGGTGCAGGTAAATCCATCTGAAGAGTCCTAAATGGAATTAAACGTGCACCCTAGATTCGATTGCTAGCCACCATTCATCCCAACTTATAACCACTAACTACTGATGACGGTAAGTGCCAAGAACTCAGTCAGGTAGTCTGCACTTACACGGCTCAGTTTAATGGTTAGTGGCTCCATGAACTGATACCACGTTTTAGTTTAGCATCTAGTATTCTTCCCACCTACTCCTATACCAACCATTATTTTTCGTTGGGGTTCGGAGTGGTTGGTTATGTCTTATAAATATCCAAAACACTCTAGTATCTTAGCAACAATCAATATGCTCACAATACATGTAATGAGTCAACTGCTTGGTCTAAGAATGCTACGAAAGTTGAAATTTTATATGGTTCACGCAAAATTAATGTTTCTTTTATGAACTACTAAATACCATGGTGTTGAACGAGGTCTGAAGAAATTTAGGGATTATAAGAGTGCGAATGTCGTAGCGAGAAACGCTATTCCATTTGTCATACATTTTTATACAATTTACGCTTACAATACTAATACTGCAAGTCTGGTATAGTCTGTTATTTATGACTAAACAAAGGTTAAGAAATATGGTCAAAGTACAACTCATGATTGATTTCCGCCTGACTTTTACCCACAGGTGCTATTTGGATCATTGTATTTATTTAATGTCATAGTAAAACAGAAGGTATTATTTTACCTGAATGCTGTGAAGCTTATCGGAGCTTTTAGACATTATGCATTCTCAGAAGCGGGACTAAGTTTACCCATAACCCTTGCGCCTGTAAAAATACAGCAACTCCTTGACTACAAAAAGGCTGACGCACTTACGACCTGATGACCCTGATTAAAAGAAAAAATAATACTATATCTAGTATCGAGTGAATATTGTTATAGTTATGCCTATTTTTTGATGACCCTACTGAGTACTTGTTACTACCAAGCCAGAATTTCACACATAAAAAGTGAAACTACACAACGATATATTCATAAGCCAACTCCTGTAGTTCAACACACAAATATCAGTAGCAACAATGTTACTTTGATAATGAATCTTTGAGACTTGCGTACGCAAGTACCGAGTGTGGCATAAAGAAATGTTGAAACTAATTAAACAGAATAAATTTGTAACGAGTTCACTAACGAGATTCAGAAACCAGCATGACATATATGACCAGTTAATAATCAACAAATGGTTTACTGAGGTTTGGATTAGGCCTCACTATGCTCAAGTTAGGAACCTTGGAGTAAGTTTGAGAATCTCTTTTATAATGACTGCGAAAATACTGTTTTTCAGCTTGTCATGATGATATTGGTCATAAATAATGTCGTACATAAGTAACTACTAAATATTTAAGTTGACTTTACCAGCTATATTACATACGTATTAGTCTATATGAAGATGTCACACAAGTGCCTTGTAAACTATATCCACAGAAAATACTTAACTTGTTGCTGATACCCAATCCAAATGGCAGATGACCACAACAACTAACCTTAGGAACGAAAACCAGAGAACTGAGCATTAAAACCAGCGCATTATAAATTCCATCCTGTGTCAAGGGTACAATTAACCAGCGACGGTTAAGAATTCGTTTTTACGAAATAGCAGACAAATAAGTAACCAGCTTATACTTAAAGATTTTTTCATCATTCAGTTCGAATTGAATTGTTTTATCGGCAGTAAATTTGTAAGAACCTATGTGAACTAATGTCACTGTAGATGTAGATGAATTCCCAATTTAAATAGTTCTGCAAGTCTTCGACATTGGTGCTGACATCATTAGTTTAACTGTACATACCCTGACTGAAGGTGCGCGGTCACGTATCCATACGATAACACGAGTGGCTACGCCGTCTTACAAATCCCTCGCAACTGCTAGCCAGATTGAACCAAACGCTCCTCAACACATCGAAAACCTTCTAAATATTTCATCGAACTCACTTATCCCTGAGTTTTACTTAGATCGTTTTGATCTCCTTTGAATATAAAGATGTTGCAGACAAATGCAATGTCAAACCTTGAATATCTATGGCATCTTTATTATGACTACTTGGAGTTGTTATTCTTCTAGTCTGTTTGCCTTGATGGTATTATCTTGTGACAGGTATATTCAGTGATTTTTGTTACGACAAAACAAAGACCACAGTTCGTCTCAATTCGCAACGCTTAATAAACAATCGCATTTAGAATCAACATCTATTGTTACTCTGTCTAATTTGTAAAGCGGACAAAATCAGTTAGCTGTATAATGCTCATGCTAACGTTGATATTCATATGAACGCTAACTCCGTCATCTTTTCTTCCGGTTTATTGGCCACGGCCTGTGATTGAAGATTATAAAAGCGTTATAAAATCTTCTAAGTCATTCTGCACTACTTTGAAATTTGACCCGGCTTACTTTTAAATAACTGTTAGATGTATTTTTCGCTTCATGCCACCGGCACCGCCAGGTGCAGAGAAACCTTCATTAATCAATTGAACTCATTTGTGATATTGTCTGAGAAAGGAAGTTACAGGTGACATTTAGTTAGTAACAGTTGTTATCATCTTGTTATTTAATATGCTGTTTTGTTGCAAGTGCATAGTGTCACCGTTTTGTTTTGTTTATAAACACACACACTTTTGTTTGTGGTGTTATTATTGTGTAATAGTCAATAAATCCTCAGAATCAATAGCTCTGCAAGACCTCAACATATAATACTGACCGGATTAGTTTAGCTGGACTCACCTAACTGAAGGTAATCGGCCACGCATCCTCACCAGACCACGATTGGGTAAGCCGTGCTTCGCATCACATTCAACTGTTACCCAACTTAGACTGGGTTGGCATTCTTCGACTGTAAAGGTGTAACTGGTCAAGGTGTTGTCAAACTCCAAATGCTTGTGGCATCTTTAATTCTTTTTTACACATTATTAAGAACTTTGGTCATTATTAGATCTCGAATGTGTTCTTTTGCTGAGGCCCACAAAAAATCTGGTGTGTCTGTATTTTTTGTCAAAACCATTATCTTGAGTTCACATTTAACCAACCAGATGTTTCTTTTGTGGTCCCGATATTACTTCATGGTATATATGATATCAAACACTCCAAGTAGCACACGAACCCCAACCACAGAGTCAATGACAGCTGAATTGGGCGACCTACGTGCACATTGTGCGTTGACTGTGGCTAGCCTAGAGGGCGAGCTAGATGCATTACAATTTTCACTTTCCAGTCTGACATCGCGAAGGTCCCGTAGTGGTCCTCGAGAGAGTAGAAGCCAGCATTCTAAGAGGACAAACAGTTATGATGACTACATTTCTTAGTTCCATAGAAAATATTGAGATAAAACTAGATAGCATGTTACGTGCTGCAAACCACTTGAGTCACTTTCATTGTTGGGAAACTCACCGACCAGGCAAGTGGAGACGACTGCTACTGGTCGTGCTCCCGGTCGCCTCCCGGACAAGATCACCAGCTATAAATTCCCAGTAGACACTGGGGCTGAAGTCATTATTATTCTAGTTATCTTAGCCAAAAGACCAATGGCAAAATATGGAGAATACTCCTTAAGTGCAGTTAACAAAACTGGAACAAAGACGTTTGTAGAACAACTCCTGATATTATACCCGGGAATAAGAAGCCGTTTAAACTAGGTGTTTATTATTCCCCATATCTGTCACTATATATTATGTCCAGACTTCGTAGTTGATATTAAGGAACGAAAATGAACCGATTCTTGTTCGAAACCTCAAGTTCTGAGAGTTCAGTCAGACTATCCCATGCACAGTAATAAAATCAACACCCCATGACACTGTATCTTCGTCAATATTTTATCCAAACTACCTAAACAACGAAACAAGTCTACATTGAAAATACTAACATTCAGTAATACATCATTACTAAAGGTCCACATCAACTACCATCAGACAAGCTTGCCGTTGTAAAGCCGAATTCGAGGACGTTATGCGACCAGGAATATTACGTCCCTCAAGTAGCCTTTAGACATCCTCACTTCATATGGTACCTAAGAAAGATCGTGATTGTCAACCTTGAGAGAGTATCTGCTGTTGAATAACTTGATGCTACCTGACCGTTAATAATTTGGTAGAATTAGAAAATCAGCAACAGCAGCACATGCTATTTTCAGTAAACACCAAATCGGTATTAAATATATCAAAATAATTCAGAAAGGTTTTTCTAACTATAAAGAGAAGCGAGCTGCTGGAGCTTTTCGCATAACGCTAAAGGCCTCTCCCCTCAATGGGAAAGAAGGCCTGACTATTCATCTAACCTAGACTGTTTTTCCATACAACCACCCTGTTCATTTTCCACGCAATCTACACATACACACACACACACACACTCAATTTTAACCCCACTACTTTGTATTACAAATGTATGCATTCTTCACATCCACCTTCTTACACACAAATCAATACAGTAATATTTCATACAGAATCACCTTAACTAAAATAACTTGACGCTGACAGGTTCATTTCTAGTTCGATTTTGACAGTACTAAAAATATTCTGCATTGTTTCCTTTGTACTATTTAAACTTGTGTTAATACTATTTCGTTTTTATATTTACTATGAAGGAGTGACTTATACTAAGTCACGAAACGTCAGAAATCCAATTTTCTACATGTCAGGGGATCACAATACTACATTTGTTAATAACTGTCTATCCAATAATCAATTTATTTATTTATTTTGTCATTTATTTATTATTATCATTAATGGCTTTAGTCAATATTATATTTTTGGTACAATATAGAATTCTCAGAACAAAGCATTTCAACAAGTTTCCCTTTCTTAATCTATCCTGACGACAAATATTAAATGATTGCCAGTTAGATGTTAGCAATACAAGAATTGAAATTTAAAGAATTGGAAAGGAAAAGTGTGGAAATAATAAAACCATGAAGAATGATCAAAAGTTAATATATAGAACGTAAAGCATAAATTTCCACTATCTATTGAGAAATAAAGATAGGAAATAATTCCAAATGACTAATGAACCCATGGAATGAGAACTTTGAAAGGAACATCCATCTAGATCATTCCAAATGACTGTGATTCATATCATCAGAAGCTTCTATTCACAGATTATAGTTATATCACGAATCTTGACTAGTAAGTTCAGATATCATGGCATGACTGTGTGTCTAACAAATGATCATTTTATGAGATTATGTCATATCATATTTTGGTCTCCATTAAATCGTTTCCAATCTACTTCTATGTTGGTTGCTATTGGATTTCGGATTAGTTGGTGGTTATGTATTTAATAAATATTGCCGAATCATATTGACTGATAAATCCTTAAAACTTCATCAATTAATTCACAATTTTTTAGGTAAAACTAGAAGATAACACTTTTTATTATTAGTTTGATGATTATAGCGTATTCATCAAGCTGTTCCAAGATATCTATGATCACATACTAAAACACTCCTATTTGTTTCATTGTCACGGATTATAATAGTGCTAATTGATGGTTCATCATCATTCATGATTCGATATGATCTGTATACCGCAGATATATCCGTTTAATTGAACATTGGAAATATAAATTTTAATTCATACATTTTGTTAAATAAAATGAAATCAAATATATACCATAAAATAATGAATTATAAATTATAATTTAATACAGATTAGTGAATGACTAGTTGTTTTTCTTAAAATTTTATATTATTATTTAAAAATATTTCATTTATTTCAACTAATTAGTCAAGAAATAACCTTAACAGAATTTTAACAATTATTCTCTATGTTGAGATCATGAGTCAATTGAAGCTAGACCACCATGGAAAACCTGCAAGCACTGGATGGCCGTTTCGTCCTATTGTGGGACTTCTCAGCAGTGCGCGTCCACGATCCCGCCTCGCAAGATTCGGACCCAGGACCAATCAGTCTCGCGCGCACGGCTGTTCAGTGCTTCCAGGTTTTCCATAGTGGTCTAGCTTCAATTGACTAATCATCTCAACTATTAAAATTACTATAATATCCACAAGACCCATTCTGATATTCTCTATGTATTCATATATTATAGTGGAAAATAAAGTCAGATAAGCCTGGAAATTTATGATACATCCAGCTGACGAGTCCCAAGTAGGACGAAACGCGCACCCTGGATTTCACTGCTAGCCACTATTCATCTTTGCTTATATTGTGAATACTGTTAAAACTTACATTAAACAAACGTATGTGATTTTATATACTAAATAATTTAAGTTTTGTTTATTGTCTAAGAAAAAAACATTATATATTGATAAATCACTGTATTATCATTTCATGTTCCATGTTAAAGGTGATGATTGTTCGCTAATTGTGGAAAATAAATTACTAATCTGATTAGTTTTATTATAAATTTGGTTTACTTTTGTAATGAACTTATCAGATGATACAGAATTTAACTAAATTATGTTGCCATGTAACTATTTTAACTACTTCATCATCTTACTATTTTATGTTTAGCTGTTTTCTCTTATTGAAGTGATTAAAAACGATTATATTATCCCATATATTTTGATAATCATCTTTTTATGATTCTGTATGCTTAAAAGTAGATAAAATCAGTGTATAATTAACACCCTCAAAATTACTTTGCCAATTATTTCTTTTGAAGTTATTACACTCATGGTAAAATAAGTCAGTCGTGACATTCAGCCTAATTTTTGTTAGTATGCAAGACGGAGGATGTTTCAAACTAGGTCTAAGAAGCTATTCATCTCTCTACTACCTTTTAAATACATATATCACTTGAAAAGTAAGAGAAATGTCTGCCAAAAACAGAAATAACTTGACTAAGTTGATGAAGCATTTAATAAATAACTTACGATGTTGAATGGAGTTGATACCTAGGTTTAACTTATTTTCAACCCTGTTTTATGAAGTTTCAATCTAGAAAGTAAGACTGGCTTATACACGTCTTCACGAACAGTAAATATATTACCTAATTACAAACTTTTGAACAGACAGATTATTTTATCTTAGTTAAAACAAGAGTACAATATTTCAATTTCTAAAATATTGAACTATAAAGATCCTAACTTGAAAAATAGTTTATCGCTGAAATGATCGCACAAATATTCGTATACGTGCTTATAAGCAAATGTGGATGTTTACTGAAAACTTGGATTCAATCTACTCTTACTTACTTACGTTTACTTACGCCTGTTACTCCCAATGGAGCATAGGCCGCCGACCAGCTTTCTCCAACCCACTCTGTCCTGGGCCTTCTTTTCTAGTTCTATCCAGTTCTTGTTCATTCTTCTCATGTCTGTCTCTATTTCTCGGCGTAATGTGTTCTTTGGTCTTCCTCTTCTCTTTTGACCTTCAGGATTCCATGTGAGGGCTTGTCTTGTGACACAATTAGGTGATTTCCTCAAGGTGTGCCCAATCCACTTCCAGCGCTACTTCCTGATTTCTTCCTCCACTGAAATCTGGTTTGTTCTCTCCCACAGTAACTTGTTGCTGATAGTGTCTGGCCGACGGATCCGAAGTATCATGCGTAGAAAGTTGTTAATAAACACTTGTATCTTCTGGATAATGGCCTTCGTAGTTATTCACGTCTCCGCCCCATACAGTAGAACTGTCTTGACATTTGTATTGAAAATTCTGATTTTGGTGTTGGTTGACAGTTGTTTTAAGTTCTAGATGATCTTCAGTTGTAGATATGCTGCTCTTGCTTTGCCGATCCTCGCCCTCACATCTGCATCTGATCCACCGTGTTCATCAATGATGCTGCCCAGATATGTAAAGGTTTCCACATCCTCCAAAGCTTATCCGCCAAGTGTAATTTGATTGGTGCATATTGTATTGTATCGGAGAGTCTTGCTTTTCCCTTTGTTTATATTGAGACCTACTGCTGCTGAGGCTGCTGCTACACTGGTAGTTTTCTCCTGCATTTGTTGTTGCGTTTGTGATAGAAGAGCCAGATCATCCGCGAAGTCTAAGTCGTCAAGCTGCATCCTGCCTGTCCACTGTATCCCATGCTTTCCTCCAGATGTTGACGTCTTCATGATCCAGTCGATCACCAGGAGAAAGAGAAAGGGTGAGAGTAAGCAACCTTGACTGACACCGGTCTTTACTTCAAACGAGTCGGTGAGCTGACCTCCGTGGACGATTTGGCAGTTTAGTTCATCATAGGAGTTCCGTATGATGTTGACTATCTTCTCAGGCACGCCGTAGTGTCGAAGAAGCCTCCATAGTGTCGTCCTGTCCACGCTATCAAATGCCTTCTCGTAGTCAATGAAGTTGATGTAGAGTGATGAATTCCATTCGATTGATTGTTCCACAATGATACGTAGAGTTGCGATTTGGTCTGTACATGATCTATTCTTACGAAATCCAGCTTGTTGATCTCGAAGTTGGGCGTCCACGGAATCCTTCATCCTGTTTAACAATACTCTGTTGAAGACTTTTCCTGGTATTGAGAGAAGAGTGATGCCCTTGTAGTTGTCGCACTTGCTGAGATCACCTTTCTTTGGTATCTTGATCAGAGGTCCTTTTTTCCAGTCTTTTGGTACTTGTTATTCATCCCAAATCTTACTGAAGAGGATGTGGAGTATCTTGGCAGTTGCTGCTACATTTGCTTTCAGTGCCTCTGTCGGGATGTTGTCTGGTCCCGCTGCTTTGCCGCTCTTGATTTGTCTAATGGCCATGCTGATCTCTTCAATTGTTGGTGGGCCAACATCGATTGGGAGGTCTGTGGGTGCTGCTTCGATGTTGGGTGGGTTCAGTGGAGCTGGTCGATTCAAGAGTTCTTTGAAGTGTTCTACCCACCTGTTTCGTTGTTCTTCAATGTCGGTGATTACTTTGCCTTCCTTGCTTTTCACTGGTCTTTCTGGCTTGCGGTGATTTCCAGCAAGTTTCTTGGTTGTATCATACAGTTGTCTCATGTTTCCCTCTCTTGCAGCCTTTTCCGCTGTCATCGCTAAATCTTCCACATATTTACGTTTGTCGGTTCTGATGCTCCTCTTCACTTGCTTGTTTGCCTCTGTGTATTCGGCTTGTGCCTTGGCTTTTTCTGCTCTTGTTCGGCTGATATTGATTGCTGCCTTCTTGTTCCTCCTTTCTCCAATTTTATCCAGTGTACCAACAGTGATCCATTCCTTGTGATGGTGCTTCTTTTGGCCCAGAACCTCCTGACATGTTGAAACGATTGCCTCCTTGATACCTTTCCAGTTGTTCTCCATGGTCGTTCCCTCTCCATTGAGTAGATCATGAAAGGCCTGGAACCTGTTGCTGAGGGCTATGTTGAATTTGTTGAGTTTGTCAGTATCTCGAAGAAAGGTCGTATTAAACTTTTGTGATGTTGTCCGCGCCATTGTCCAGTGCTTCTTGAGTTTTAGTTTCATCTTGGCGACCAGCAAATGGTGATCGGATGCTATATCAGCTCCTCTTCTGGTTCTCACATCCTCCATCGTCCTCCTGAACTTTTTGTTGATGCAGATATGGTCGATTTGATTCTGTGTAGTGTGATCCGGTGAAATCCAAGTGGCTTTGGGTATGTTTTTGTGTGGGAACATGGTGCCACCTATGACCAGTTTATTGAAGGCACATAGATTTGCAAATCTCTCACCGTTTTCGTTCCTTCCTCCCAGTCCATGTTGTCCCATGACGTCTTCGTATCCAGTGTTGTCCTTTCCAACCTTGGCATTGAAATCTCCCATCAGAATGGTCAGGTCCTTGGTTGGGCACTTCTCGAAGATTGACTGCAGCCTATCGTAGAATTGGTCTTTAGCGTCTTCATCGTAGTCGTTGGTAGGCGCATAGCATTGGATGATGTTCATTGTAATGCCCTCTCTCTTTGTTTTGAAGGAGGCTTTGATGATTCTTGGTCCATGAGATTCCCATCCAATAAGTGCATTTTGTGCTTTTCTAGACAGCATCAATGCAACTCCTTGTGTATGTGGGGCATTTTCTTCTTCATGACCGGAGTATAACAGAAGTTTCCCTGAAGATAGTCGTTGTTGTCCAACCTGCGTCCAATGTGTTTCACTGATTTCAAGCACCTCCAGGTTGTATTTTCTCATTTCTGCAGCAATTCGGAAGACTCTTCCGGTCTCCCACATTGTCTGGACATTCCATGTACCTATAAAAATTGTCGCTCTGGTTGTAAGAAGGTGCATCGGCCTCATGACTTCCGAAGGAACTCGGCTTTCATCATGAGACGTCATTTTTCCTTCTACTCCCAGGGCAGAGTTTGAATGGTTTGAATGATTTTTTCTGGTTAGCGTTTTTTTAGCGAGTTGATTTTCTACGGGATGGGGTCGCTAACCCCATGCCCAACCCTCCTCCTTTACCCGGGCTTGGGACCGGCAGTAGCCCCTGGAGGAGCTACAGGCGGAGGGGTATCTACGGTCAAGAAAATACAAACCATCAAATGCCTCCGTAGTAACATGACAGGATGAAGGGGTGAGCTAAAAGTAGTCAGAAACATGTGCTTTTATTTAGAGGTGAAGACCAGGCCATAACTGAAACATGACTTTCGCCTGACACTGTGGACGAAGAAATGTGCTTGCAAGGCAGGACAATTTCCAGGCACGTTAATGCACACAAGGCAGGATTGGGGGTGTTGACACACATTAACAGTCACTTCAAAGCCGTACCACGCTCTGCTGTATGAATTGAGGTAACAGAATCAGGTGATACTGAAGCTTCCATATCTTGGGTTTGACCAAGTAATAATAGCTAAAGATTTCTACACCCTGTAGGGGTGGCTATCATGTCAAGCCCACATAGGTTGTTCTAGCCTCTGGTCAGATCAATCTATTTATTCTTCTCAAGCCACATTTTTACCCTGTTACTTATTTGCTTATTAATCCTGACTGTTTTTTACGTAATCATGTGTTGCCAATTACTTATTTCACTCATCACGTTGGTATCTTTTTTTGTCTGTCTATAAATGTCGATTCATGTATGGTTAAATCGAGTCGGCTTGCTCGCTTTCTCCATTGCGCGTTATCTTGTTTTGCCTCGCCTTCCGATCAACTATCATACAATATATACATACTCAAAAACTTCATTCTTGTATTTGACTTATTTTATTCCGTTGTTCACCAATGAGATTGAGGTCGGTGATTATGTATGAGGATCGGCAATATGTATAAGTCGACAACAAGCAGCAAACGACCTACCTGGTGTCAGGTCTCGAGCCACAAATGCTCCATCCCTAAATCTCAGCTAGGAGGACACAACCCCAACGTTGTGGTTCCATGAGCGACTTCTCACAACCGTCATCATTTCAGGACAGGCTGAACATGGGAGTGCTATCATGAGACATGAGACGGATGGAAAATCTCGAGATATAGAATGCTTACTGATAAATGAACGGCTTCCAGTTAGCGATATCTATATCTAAACACCAATCAGAAGCAGCGACCATGTTCCCTAACTCAGTCACACTAGAGCAGATGAAATAACAATGGGAGAGTATCTTCACTACTTCCCATGGCCACGAGAATAACGAAAGCCAACAGTAGAGGACCACTGGAAAGTAGTGAAGGATGTCATTCGGAACGATATCTCACATAACGTACCTCAAGTTGAGGACAAAACCGAAAAGAGAACTTGCGTTAAGCGAGGCACAGAATGATCTTTGGAGGACAAATGGAGAGGCCAGAACAAGTAGTAAGACCTCCAGAAGGATTCTGACCGTCGTTCATTAAGTAACGGCCTGAGTATCATATATCGTTATAAACAGCTGGGTTCCTACCTGACAGCATCGGTGATCCACTGTCACAGGTTACAGAAGCTCGTTAAGCGAAAGCTTGTATTCTGTCCAGAACCGTTAGAAATCATGTGAGGTGATCTCACGATAGAATACAATATAATGAGTACTTCAAGCCACTTCAACACGAGCATAGTACCAGAACATCAACACACTCATCAAGGCAACCCACGACATTTCGCACATTAAGGGGCGAACACTCAGACATGCTCTCACTTTTTCTGACGAAGAGTCAACCCTATTTGAAGTGTTCTCCCATCAGAAGTGACCACAGTTCCGTCAGTGGATGGCTCTAAGAGCATACTTGTCGAATGCATACTCACCAGTGGATTACCATCTATCTCCTGAACCAGCTGTCTGATGTATATCACACAAGTTAACATGGTTATCATTACCATATACCAGTAACAACTTCCTAACTACTTACTATTATTCACTCAATTCCGTCTCCTTACATATCACCAATTATTTAACCTAGTTATTTATTCTTGGAACAACCATTTTCTCTTAGCACCCAAATTATCACTTTATTATCTTCACATTTCAACTAACCAACCTCCCGCCTAGTGATGTGATAGCTGCTGGTGCCCAAAGTCTCTGTTGCCCTGAAGCAAACTCACTCATTCAAGTATAAGATATAAAAATCCACAAATATCTACCACAGTGACAAGAAATAGTGCAGCCAAATAGTCAGACCACCACCCATTGGACATTTAAAAATGCCTGAAACCGTTCCGAAACAACAGGGAGCAAGCGCAAAGAAATCAGCTGGTTTGTACAAGCTCAAGACAAGGATATTGGATACATTGGATATAGTTGGACGTGGTCAAGTTGACTTTTGCGGTACAGTTTTGTTGTGTGGACGTCCTAACGCCTATTGAGCATAGCCTCCTCGTAACTGCGTTCTGATTCGCTGCACATAAAATTTTCCTAATTAAGGATTATGATACAGAAAACTCGCTTCATGGAAAGTGTTCTTTCGTTTCTATATGTTTGCAATACCGATTCAACATTCTCATATTGTTAAAGTAGGTTTTTCTTCATAACTCTCGGAAAACTTATCATTTTCCTGAACATTTTCAAAACTCATTGGTTGTAAATGCCAATGAATCTTTTAGTGAAGTAGATGCTGCGCTCGATGCTAAATGCGTTTATGATAAATTTAAAATGCATCACACGTCACTTAACATCGTTGGATCCTGAAAGAATAATATAGTGTATCGCAAAATGGTGCATTTGGGCAACTCATATACACCTAACAGAACACATTCTCCTGGTGGAAATTTATGGCAATGCAATCTTGGCTGGAGCGATAGCTTAAAACTGAATGTAGGAGAAGACACCAAATCATATGAATGTTTGACCTAGTAATTTTGCGCGAATCGACTCTATTTGGCCGAATTTGTTCCCACGACATGTTTAGAATAAAATGGTCAGGATTCTATATTTTTGAGTCGGTTTTCGAATTGGTAATTTTTGTATACCCTGTGGTCACTAACATACTAGACTCTTGCAGTTGGTTGTAAACTGCTAGTAATACTGTGTCACACTACCAAGATTGAGAGGCTCGTAGTTGATCTTGAAGTACCTAGCCTCATTACCGCCTTAGTACACAGATAACTGAATCAGAAATCTCTTACTAAAGACGTAGTGACAATATGGTCTGCTTTATTCGCATAGTTTACGAATTCTTTAGGCCTACAAAACGTATTCATTACTTTCGAGCATGCTTTTTCACTCCAGATACATTCCTAAGGAGGCCAGTATAAGTTTGGGCTTAGAAACGGGTTATAAGTAGTTTTATTGGTTCTTTTTCACCGTTCTTACTTCACTAAACAACGACCTAGAAATCATATAAACCCTAACCAGTCGCTCATGTGCCTCACAAAGCCCCCAATGCTCTATGGATTGTTAGTGATCTAATTTGGTTAAGCTTACTTAGGCAAAATAAGAAACATAATCAACCACTAAATAATTTTTCGGGTTAAATCTTCATCGAAAAGAATGAGCGATGCGTGGAGTTTCGTTTCCGTATCTTCAATTTTGCTACTTGACACTCTAAGGTCTTTGCCAATCCTAAGTAATTTTATCTCTAAACAAAGAGATCTTTCAAAACTCTACCCTCAATAAACAAGCTTCTTGCGGCAGTTCTTTAGTTTCGTGCAAAATCTTAAAACTCGTATAGTGGTTCCGATTGGCTTGGGAGTATGATATAGTTGCACTGAATAATGAAAAGCAGAACATTGTCTTTTCTAAATTGTGTTCAATTTCTTTCAGTATTGCCGATGATTCATTAGACTTGCTCATTTTTTAACATTTTGGTTTCGTGTGGTTGTGTGACGGCATGCATGTCATTAAAATTGCATTTTGTCAATCAATGATCAACTTAAGGGATTCTATGCCCTCCTCACTATTTAGGTGTAAGGTAAATTCAGAAAAACCAACGAAACTCCATTCCTTTACTCAGTCATGTTGGTGGTTCGTTAGCGATAGTCGATAAGTTTGTACACTTGCATGTTCCTGTGATTGCTGATAGCAAAATACACCTTTATCAACCTGAGTCACTTTTGTTGTCATTATGACCTGAATTCGGTCTCAAACGTCTAGTTACAAATAATTCTATGTGATCAGTTTAGTTTCATAGTTAAAAA
Source organism: Schistosoma mansoni (assembly GCF_000237925.1). Classification (NCBI taxonomy): domain Eukaryota; kingdom Metazoa; phylum Platyhelminthes; class Trematoda; order Strigeidida; family Schistosomatidae; genus Schistosoma; species Schistosoma mansoni. Next base: position 14,794,358 of record NC_031497.1, read on the forward strand.
GCCTTTTCTCTTCGAGTTGGTGTCCAACAGCTGTTTAGTGATTTTTTTAATCATTTGGCTACTGTAATGGTGAGTGGAAATAGTTTCATTGCCTTTACAGACAACGCTTTATCCTTCTGGTTACATACGGGTTGATGTCCATCCCAAAAATGCACTTAGAATACGTTAATAACAGCTCTCTTTGGTAAGAACTGAAAAAATCTAGGGTCTTTCGACCTCAACAATTCGACCATGTTCGGGATGCGTTTATTCCTCTCTAAATGTAAAATGTTGCTTCAAGGATAGTCTGCATCGAGTCTTAGTTTAATAACGAAATGAATAATCCACTTATTCCGGAAGTTTTGTGTTAGGGAATTTTCTGTATTTAGTAGAAACATTATCCGAAAATAAACTTACCGAACTTAATGAAGCGTGGATTCGCTACTCGCACCTGTGGGTTGCTTTCAACTAAGAATATTAGGTAATTTACTGAAGAACAGTATATTTTTATGGACATTCCAGTGTACCTGGCTATTATTGTGATATCATATTCGTCCTAATACATAGTTTTCAATACAAGTTCCAAATAAGAACCGATTCGACATAGTTCTACCTAAGCCCCCAAATGCCCTGGTACGGCCAAGGGTGGAGAGAGTTATCTCCCTATCGAAACGCTCTCATATGGCTACACGCGTATAGCCACTACCATGGAAGTCCTACTCACTGCTTTCTCGTGGCGGGGATGTTGTCTACGAAATTGAGAGGACGAAAAGCGAATATTCGGTACTTTAACAGGGTTAGCGGAGTTGGAAAACCCTGGTTCCAAACCAATGGTCCACATAGGCTCCAGAATCTTGAAGGAACAAAAGGCGTATGAACCTATTGTTGGTTGTTGATCTCAGCCCTCACACAAATCAGATGATATGTGCGGTTCATATATATTTGGTGCCTCCTTGTATCGATGTTTATGTTTAGTTAAGTAAATAATAGTTCCACCTAACTAGTTTCGTCAGTTCTAGGTTAGATTAATACATGAGTCTGTGTCTGGTTAGTGAATAGTACTGAGTCATGTTATATCACGGAATATGGATTAATCTTCTTTTCTGATATTTTTCTTTCTATTTCTTCCCATATAGCCTAAAAATCGGATTTGTCCACAATAATTTCCATTACTAATTGATACATCTATTATTGTGAGACTGTGGAGTAAACATCTAAATTTGTTTCTTTGTATGGGCTCAAAGTCAAGAGCTAATGGGAATCGTAAAAAGTCTAGAAAGAATAATGTTCACTTAGAAGCTCAACAGGATCGGACATCTAAAGTATGTTGCAAGGGAAATGATGAAAATGATTATTATCTGAAAAATGATCCATCAGCGCCGGAATTCCGTCAACAATTAAATCAACTTGGTTTAGATTTCCGGGAGGTACCATCAGATGGAAATTGTTTATTTTCATCGTTATCTGATCAATTATATGGAACAATAACTAATCATAAAGAAGTTCGTGAACAAGCTGTACTTTATATAGAAAAACATAAAGAAGAATTTGAGGCATTTTTCGATGTCAAAGATAAGTTAAATAAACTTCGATCGCTTGGAACTTACGGCGGTCACGAGTGTATCATTGCAATATCACGATATTTTTCTGTATATATTATCATACATCAACTGAAACAAAAACCTTGGCTAGCCGGAACTCCTGTTATTGACAAAACACATGTCAACGTTTCTACCTACCCTCAATTACATTTAGCTTATCATAATGGTGAACATTATTCAAGCGTACGAGTTTTCGGAGATAATTCCAGTAATCCTACAAGAATAAGGATTTGTCTTTCAACTGATAATTCTGCTTCATGTGCAAGCAATATATCTGATAGGAAATGTGTGGACTACTCTTCTGATGGCTCGGATGATAAAAACTCTATTCATTCATGTAAAAATTGTGATAGATGGTCTAATGAAATTTCTAACTGTAATACAGACTACTTCCAAACATTTCCATTTCACAGAAAATTAAGTAAAAAAGAAAAACGTCAACTTAAACGTAGATCTCTTGAATTGTCTAACTCGGAATTTGTTATTAAATCTATTTCCGCTCTACATATATAATTTGTAACTGATTTTCACTCCTTTTTTTACTTGTCGCAACGACTTTTCTGCTTCTTATTTCATACTAGATAACAAGTTCTTGAAAAATTGTATATTTGAGATTTTCGTATTTTTTCTCTCTCGATTACTGGACTTTATTTATAATTTCATATTTTACAACCATGTAGTTTTCACGAATATAGGATTGCAGTGTACTTATTCCAGATTACATTCTTTTTTATTAATAAATTTTTCTTGAAAATTGCCCTGTGTGTTTGGGAATTGAAGTGCTCCTGAAATTCACTTTTGACCAGCCATATTATGAAGACATTAAAAAAAGACATATTCTTAAAATTCTCAGCTCTTGAAACGAAATAACTCTAATATTCCTCTGAGGAGTTTAGTCTGAGCTCAAGAAAGCAAATGAGTCCTGTTAAGTAATATAGGCACTTTTATTACGTAATTTACAGCTGTGATGCTTTTGTTTGTAATTAAAGACACTACTGTTATTTCTGCATTTTAATATCTCACGAAGTTTTTGCTAGCTATTCTCGTCCTCAACACTATTTAGCATATTTATTGTCATGGCTCATTAGTCAATAAAGAGATATTTTGAAATATATATATATATATATATTGTAATCACAGTTGAAAGTAAAATACGCGTAAATGAATTGGGACCTGGTTTATATTCCTAAGTAGTACCAAACTTACATCCCCCAATGTCAGCAAAAAAACATACGAGAAATAATCCCACATAAAATAAGGGAGTGTGAAATGATTTATGTGCAAAGCAACCGAAAACATAAAGACCGATATGATACTTAAGGTTTAGATGAATACACATAAGGAATGTTTCTTTTGCTAACGCTTAGTTTTATGGTGTTGATTCCTTTTATTTCTAGAACCTTGTTAAGGAAATACAATGTTCTTTTTGTGTTATTTAGATAATCAGTTCGATATTCTTTAATATATATGCTTTGTTTTAATTCAACCACGACTTGTTAGAAATAACCATATCTCATGTTTGCATTATGTGTTTTAATGCACTGTGTTTACTGACTTATTTTTTTCTATATTTCCAACAATTAGATTTTTGTGTATCTTATACTAAAAAAATACAAAATTAGATACTTATTTGTGAGGGAGGGATGGGTAACCAACTTACTGGATTATCACCTTCACCAGTCGTTGAAGATTATTTATCTGAATTATCCGGCCTAGTTGTATTTGAAGAAGAACTCTGCGGTTCTAGACTGTTTAAAGTGGCTAAAATAAGGTTAGTGTTTATTCGACTTCGCTTATTTGAAGTTATGTTGGTAATATTTTGTAAAGCTTTAATTCTTATTTATAAGTGTTACTGTAATCTGGGTTGATGCTTATCTTTCATCTTTTTCGGCCGTAATCACTAGAATAATTAGGGTCGTATGGACAAGATGTAAAGTTTCTTAAGAAAAAGCTTAGACACCAGATCATCAAACCAATGACTTATGTTATTGTACGTTTCTTGCTTCGAATGTACGAGACAGCAAAAACCAAGGTTGAAAACTAGACTCAACGCAGCTTAAGGTGCGTGTACCAACTAGTCAGTAGTACAACACGTAGTACTTTAGGCCCATTCACTTCACGCTGTGTTATAACTTGTTGGCCGAGTGGATGCCCTATTAACGTATGACGTGATAAAGCCGCCAATCAGAGAGCAGCGAATTATCGATTGGAACAGTGACACACGAAAACCGTACGAGCAGTCTAGAGTCCGTATCGGTCCTGCTTTCTGCCTAGCCCAGCCAGTTAAGTCCAAAACACCAATAACAACCTCTGGGGTGTAAATCATTATGTTTCAAGCATACTGAGTTTATATACCAAACAGACTGATCACATCGTACCAATAAAATAAAAAATAACGTTTGTACAAGAATTAGGCAAATGTGGGGGGCAGTAATTAATAGACTAGGGATAATTCAAGAATGATAAATCGTATAACCATAGTTTATAGTTTAAAATAAAGCTCATGATAAGAGGAACATGAATATGAATAGTTTAATTATTTAGCAATTATACGATAAAAATTGTATGCATAACATTGGTCCATAAATGGATCCCAAAGTTACCATTCGCTATTGTTATCGGGACATAACACACTGATAGCATTCCCTACCAACGTCCAATTAACTGATTACTTTATACTTTAGTTTTTTTTACTTCCATTTTGTCGTTCACTCTGTAAGCAAAAGTGTTGGCTGTCTGATTTCTCTGTTCATTCAGTATAATGTGCGACTGAGGATCCTTTGTTTATTATTTTGAATATATAATGTTCCAATTCACAGTCCCCTTTTAATAAGCTGTTCTCGCAATATTTCCGATCGCCGTACCACTGTCTTCTTTGGTGCTGTTCGTGACTCGCACTCATGATGCTCTTGAAACCATCTCTGCAGTTGACTGGCATCTACACGCTTCTGCTTGTCTTCTCTCCTGATCGTGTAAACCGAGACACCTCTCTCCGTGACAATGTACGATCCTTTCCACTTAGAGATCAACTTTCCTGACCCTGGTCCTCCTGCTATGCTGCCTTTCCGTTTTTTATACCTTACCAGGTCCCCCACTGCAAAAAGCTTCCACGTTCTCTTTTGCTGTTCCGCCTTCTTTGTGTCTGATATTTGTTTCTTTTCCACGTTCCTCATTGCCTCCCTCCTCTCTCTTCTTAATCTTGCTGTTGTGGCCAGGTCTTATTATGCACTGGAAGTCGTGGTTGTATACCATACATAGGAAAGGTGATTTCCTGGTTGTTCCTTGTATGGAAGCACGATGCGCCAGCAAAATTAGTGGTAACTCTTTCTCCCGATTCCCTCCCTTAGATGCTAACCATTCCTTTAACGTTCGGTTGTTTCTTTCTGTAAGCCCGTTCGTCTGAGGGTGATACAGTGAAGTTCGTATTCTCTTGATACTAACCTGCTTTAGACGGGCTTTAAACTGGCCACTTTCAAAACAGCGACCCTGATCGGTTAATATCATATTCGGTACTCCGTGACACGCTACAATATGCCAGATTATTACTTCGGTCACTGTTTTTGCCCGCCTAGTCTGCAATCGGTACGGGGTCCACCCACCGTGTATCATGTTCCGTCGTCACTAGCAGGTATTGGTTGCCTCTAGTCGTCTGTGGAAACGGTTCCATCACATCCACCGACCATAGGTCATCGACTGAGGTTACTGGGGCTGACTGCAATGACGGTTGTGTGTATCGATTGCTTTTCATTAGTTGGCACTGCTGGCAAGTTATCACATATTGGGCCACATCGTCTCTCATACGTGGCGAGTGTGCACTATGCCGTAGTAAATCCGTCGTTTTTGCGGTACCTGTATGCGCTACCTGGTGACACTCGTGTATCATCTTACGTCGCCAGGCTTTAGGGATCACAGCCACCCAATTTTTGTCATTGTCCTTTAAGACCTCTTCCACATGCTTGACGTGATCTGTTTCTGTCTGGCTGTACACAACTACATCGTCGCCATACACTTCGACATTATCTAGATCATTAAGCAGCAGCGACATTAATATTCTGAACGTAAACGGTGCACCTGCCAACTCAAATGGCATTCGTCTAAATTGGTACTGCTTGTCGCGTACAGTAGATGCTGTCTTGCTTCGATCGCTCTTTTTTATAGGCAGTCGCCAATAACCTGACGGCAGATCCAGCACTGTAAACACCGTAACATTTTGCAGCCGATCTAATATTTCCACTACTGTTGGCATTGCATATGGTTTCAGTTCTGTTATATTATTCAGTTCTCCAAAATCGACACAAAATCTATACTTTCCATTCGGTTTCTTTATCAAGAGTACTGGTAAGCTATACGGGCTGTCCGCTTCCTCAGATACACTCGACAAACTGCGTCGTCAACAACTATGCCTCCGACTCCTCATCCAGATTCGGCAGCGCGCGGCGCAACAACTTGTTAAGCTCCACGGCCAGCACCAGTGGGTCACCATCGATCGGCAACTTTGCTACTCGGAACCTTTGCAGTGCTTCTTCCCTGTCCACTGGGCTGTTGAACTCCGCCATCAACCGCTCTGTGACTGCCTCCCATGTCGTCCTCCCTCCAGCATCGTCCAAGCTGTCGTATACAGCGTCCCCAGCACCACCACCTTCGCCTTCGGCTCCTTCACTACCACTAGCTTTGCTGCAGTTTCAAACTCCTTCAGGAAGCTCAGCACATCCCCATTGTCAAATTCCTTCGGCCGTGGGATCTTCATCCTTGGTGGAGGCAGCGACACCAAATGTAGTGAATGAGAACATCGGTGAGGACTACCAATTATGTATTTAGCACAAATTATAAAGTTGCTTGATAAAATACAAAAACCATACTCTGATACTTTATTTGCAAAATGTTCATTAATTGTCTCAGGCTTCATTGTTCCTGGATTTCCACACCAATTGCTTTCTGTTTCTGTTCTTCCCTTCTCGATCTTCTCAATCTTCTGCTGCCAGATATTCTATGCCTGACTCACGACGTGTACTACTTATGTCGATATAAGTAGCCCACACCACACTACAAGCGGAGTTTAAACTCAATAATCAAATCCAAACTCGTTGAGTAGATTGTTATGAATTATGCAGAAACATAGGAACAAAAATCAAACCAATGGGAGATCCAACCAAAACAAAGAAGTAAACATTGACAGATTTAAGATCAAGAACCAATCAACATCGAGGTGTACAGGACAAGCTGTGAACCATATGTGGAGAAATTCGAACACCTCACTTTTATCCGAAGTTTGTTCTGATGATGTCGTTCATAAGGACGATGAAAGCTCCACGACCAAACCATCCAGCTCAGAGAACAAAACTCCATCAAAATAAGCAATTCTCATTTATATAAACATGATATCCGGGTACCATGGGAAACTTTTCTCATCTAGTTCCAACGTGACCAAATAATGAACAGTGAAGAAGCCATTAAGATAACACTTATAGAACATTTACAAGGTAACGAACCCGATGTTCCAAGATAATAACAAAAATGGATCTGTCATCATCGAGTCCAAAAATACACTGACAGATATCAGTATTACTTACACAATATTGCTATCGAGTGTAAGTAGTGTTTTTCAGACAGAGATGATTAAACACATAGTTGTTAAATATTCTTAGTTCAAGGGAGGGCTAACTTTTACAAACCTATATTATAACAACTTTCGCCGACACGTTGTATACTGGACCTCTGACAGCCAAATCACTGTCACAGTGACGTCAAAATAGGAGATATAAGAATAAATAATCCTGACCTTCACTGTGTGTAGATCACAACACCGCCAAAAGTAGTCGTAAACCTATCCGGATACGAGGATTTTTCGGTTACTTTCAAGGATTCACAATATTCCCATACAAACAGATATCATAGCTATACGGATCTCACCGGACCACACCACAGAGAACCAGATAATTCACGATAACCCTTATCAACAGATAACAAGCCTGTCAAGGTCTACTGAAAGAAGAAGAAATTATTATGGAGGATAACTGAGAAGGGATCAAAGAAGCATTAACTTTAACGTGCCAGGAAGTTTTTGACCACAAGAAGCATCATCATAAGGAATGGATCTCTATGGAAACCCTGGACAAGATTGAAGAGTGGAAGAACAAGAAGACAGCAATTAACAACAGTCAAACACGAGTAGAGAAAGTCAGGGAACAAGCTGAATACACAGAAGCAAACAAACAAATGAAGAAGAGCATTAGAGCTGACAAGCAGAAATACGTGGAATACCTAACAACGACAGCGGAAAAAGCTGCAAGAGAAGGAAATATAAAACAACTATATGACACTGTAAAGAAACTGGCAGGGAAATATAGTGAACCCGAGAGACCGGTCAAGGACAAAGAAGGGAAGACAATCACGGAGACTCAAGAATAGAGGAAAAGATGGGTAGAATACTTCGAGGAACTGCTGAATAGACCAGCTCCACTGAATCTACCGGACATCGAAGCAGCACACACACCTACCTATAGATGTCACTCCACTAACGATCGAAGAAATCAAGATGGCCATCAGACAAATCAAGAATGGGAAAGCAGCAGGACCTGAAACATACCAGCTGAGGCACTAAAGTCAGACATTTAATTAACTGCAAAGCTGCTCCACATTCTATCGAGGAAGATTTGGGAGGAAGAAGAAGTGTTGACAGACTGGGAAGAAGGACACCTCATCAAGATAACAAGACGATAACAAAGGCGATCTGAGCAAATGTGAGAATTACAGAGGCATCACACTGTTGTCAGTACCAGGAAAAGTTTTCAGCAGAGTGTTGCTGAACCGGATAAAAAGTTCAGTATACGCTCAACTTCCATATCAACAGACTAGAATCCGTCAGGATCAGTCTTGTACAGACCGAAACGTGACGCTACGGATCATCGTTGAACAATCAGTTGAGTGGAACTCATCACTATACATCAACTTCTTTGACTATGAGAAGGCGTTTGGCAGTGTGGATAGGATAGCGTCATGGAAACTTCTTCGACACTGTGGTATGAGTACCTGAGATCGTCAACATCATACGGAATTCATACGACGGACTACACTGCAAAATGTTTCATGGATGACAGCTGAAAGACTCATTCCAACTAAAGACTGGAGTCAGACAAGGCTGTTTCCTCTCTCCCTTCCTCTTTCTTTTAGTGGTTGACTGGACTTTGATGACCTCGACATCTGACTGGAAGCACGGAATAAAATGGATAGGTTGGATGCAGCTAGATGATTCGGACTTCACAGATGACCTGGCCCTCCTATCCCAGACAACTAATGTGGCAGCAGCCTCTCTGTCCGTAGGCCTCAACATACACAAGGAAAAAGTGAGATCCACAAATGCAACACGGAGAACACCAACGCAATCACACTTGATTGAGAAGCTCTGGAAGGGGTGGAGACTTTCACTTATCTGGGTAGCATCGTCAATGAACATGGAGGGTCGGATGCAGATGTAAAGGTGAGGATTGGCAGAACAAGGACAGCATTCCTACAATTGAAGAACATATGGAACTCAAAACAACTGTCGACCAACATCAAAGTCAGACTCTTCTATACGAGCGTCAAGACAGTTCTAGTATATGGAGCTGAAACTTGGAGAACTACCACAACCACCATCAAAAAGGTATATTTATTCATAAACAATTGTCTATGCATGATAATGAATACCCGTTTGCCGGATATCTACTGTGGGAGAGAAGAAAGCAGCTTCCAGCTGAAGAGGAAATTAGGAAAAAACGTTGGAAGTGCTTAGGATACACATTGAGGGAATCTACAAACTACATCACGAAGCAAGCGCTAACTTGTTTTCTTGAATGGAAACGGAAATGATGAAGGCCAAAGAACACACTGTGCCGAGAGTTGGGAGCAGTCATGAAAAGGATGAATAGCAACTGGAAAGGATTACTTAGGACAGAGTTGGATGGAGAATGCTGGAGAAGGGCCTTTGCTCCTCCACGAGGGGTAATAGGTGTAAGTAAGTATTGAGTTTAGCTAATTATAATTTATGGTTATTGAAAAGGGTATAAGAGAGATTTTTCTATTATATATCAACTTTGGTTAATTTCTTATTAGATCTGTTGATGGAGATAATCCACGTTCACTTGTAGCGAAAATATTTCCCAATCCAAATATCTCCCAATTATTATGGCGCTATCAAGCTATTATGTTGCCTTACTGTCATCGTATTAATTCTGGTTATAATTTACTACTTTTTAGCACGTAAGTATAAAGTTTCTAGTGTGATTTTTTCACTTGTATTGTTTTCATGAACGTGACAGTTATTGAAACGCTAATTAACTTATATCTTGGTGAACAAGAACACAAGTTGGGACAATCGATTGTATTTGAATACAAAATTACTGAACATAGTAAAATCTGAGGACTGTACAGTAAATACTCCATATGCAAAATCTCAACCAGTCGTCTCAGACTTCATTGTTCTTTCGTTTCCACACTAATCATTCTTTGTTCCCGTTCTCTTTTCTTTGATTTTCTTAACCTTATACCGCCAGGACCTTCACTTTCGACTAATGGTGGAGAAGATTTGTAGCTCAGGTGGATGATTTTGATGGAGTTTTGTTCTCGGAGCTGGATGGTTTGGTCGTGGAGCTTTCATCGTCCTTATGAACGACATCATCAGAACAAACTTCGGGTAGAAGTTTGTGCTGATGATACTTACTAATTATATCTGTCGCCATCAGTAGCACACACCACAATATCACGGATAGTGAATGTTTATTTTTGCTCATTATTAGTGGAATCTTAAAAGAGGATATTTCATCTTTAAAGGCTAATAATAGTCGAACTATAAAGGATTCTAAAAAAAGGACAATTTAGATTAACATGGATGGGATTTCTCTTTGATGTTTTATCTATTTTTGAAGACCTTTATTGACTGAACATCCTTTTGCTTCATTTTCGTTTTTAAACTGAGAGTTAGAATCCAACCCTACGAATTTTCTTTGAAACATTATCTATCTAAACAAAATGTCTAGTATCAATCAACCAGCTGCTTTCATAATTCTTTTTGTTGTTTCTATCTTAATCTGATGAACGATACAATAGGAAAATAGTTATTTGGATGGAACTAAAGTATGCAGTAAATTTATTTGTGACATTTCATTACCTGTACCTACAACCTGTGATATTCCAAAATGAATATAAGATTCCGAATTAAGTTAATGAAGATTCGAATAGACTATATAACCAAAGACTGTATACAAAAGATTACTTTAACCGAGGGCATAATAAATTTGAATTGATTGGGCTTTTAAATTTCAAGATATCTATCTAGTTAGTGTTCTGTGCTTAAAAATTGTACTGTTGAACTCCTTTTTTGATGACCATAATTGAGAAAGGTATTAGTTGGTATTTTTTCAGCTCTTAGCTGTGCATTTAAAAACTTTTTAAAAATGATTTATAGTAGAATGTTTCTTCTCTTATGTAGTAAATTATTCTATCTCTTTCCTTCTAATTTAGATCATATATAACTGAACGTAGCGGAGTACTTATCAGGGATTTTATTGATCAGTCATTAGCTGATCGTCTGTGTACAAGACCATTTTTATGTATTGAAGATAAAAGATGGATCGCTTATCAATTATTATGTGCTGTTGATCAGCTTCATAGTTATTCAACCAAAGCTTATAGTAAACATTCTAGAACTAATTATTCAGTAAGTAGAGCTACGTGACTGATTCTTATTTTTTAAAATAACCATGATTTTTTAAAGGATTCATTATCAATGAGTCGTATTTTAAATATTAGTACGATGCCCAAGAATTAAGCCTAACAATTATGTTTTATCAGTGAAGGGTTGTGGAAATTGTTGAATTTCATTAAAACCATGAACCGATGAAATTCAAGTCTCCATAACCCCTTACTGACAATTATCATGTGCTTATCAATGACTAGCTTCGAGATGAAATTTCGAAGTTCTAGTGAGAAGCCATGACCAGTGGAGTCCAGTCCGTGTTGGTTGTAAGGCAGTTATCCACCGAAGAAAGTAGATGGTCGCGCATTGTCGTGGATTGATTGAAGTTAGACATTAACATCATTGAATGCCAGCTCATCGATCGAGTAGCTAAGATCAAAGGTCCTGGGTTCGATTGCCAGTTGCGATGTCGTAGACGCTCAATGCTGAGGAGTCCAACACTAGGATGGAACGGCCGTTCAGTTCTTCCAGGTTTTCAATTATGATCTAACTTAGATCGATTCATGATTTCAATGAAATTGGATTTAAATTTACTGGAGAGTAAGCAACATACAAAATGATTTCTCCAATTGCTTATGTAATATTTTATCATGTTCATTTTGTATTAATATTTTGTACATATAAGTATATCACTGTATTACATATAAATCCTTATCTTCTTTGGTCTTGTCCAATGAATCTTCCTAACAAAATTCGTCTTTTGGAGTAGTTGAGTCTAGAAGAGAATAAAACTGTTTTATACGGTTTTGCAGTTTTCGTTAGAGATATAAAATGGACGTTGAGACTGCTATGATTTTTAAAGCATTTTAACAACTGACTGGGGTTTTTTGTAAAAATCTCCTGCAAATGATCTTTAATTTTATTTCCATTTTTATATTTCAGTCTCTTTGTCATGGAGATATTAAAGCGGAAAATGTTTTAATCACTTCTTGGGGATGGGTACTTTTGGCTGATCCAGCTCCATTCAAACCAGTTTGGTTACCATCTGATAATCCGAGTGAATTTACACGTTTTTTTGACTCATCACGTCGACGTGTTTGCTATTTAGCACCAGAACGCTTTGTCGAAGTACACAGTTGTACAACGACAACTGTTACTACTACTGCTGCTACTACCACAACCACCACTCCAACTGTTACTGGCTCTGAAGCAACAAATCTGGATAGTCTTTTGGAAGATGTAACTATATGCTCTGAAGAAACAAAAAACGTAAAATTGGAGTAATCCATGATTTTTGTAATAAACATTGCCCATATTGCTTATCATTATTAAGGAAATATGTTTTTCTCATAAGTTTATTAAGATGCTTCCCTACAGTTTTCCCCAATTTTTCTTAGCCTAGCATTAGGATCAATGGTTTTAATGTCTTCATTTGAAATTTAGTCAAAACTTTATGCTATGTGTAATAAGTTAGTAATTTTTCCTTGGCCTCGTGAGTAATTTTCCCGAAACCATATGTAAAAATCAAACAGTCTTTTGAATCGATTCCACATCTGATTTACAAATGAACAAGTAATTTTAAGGATCAATTAATTGATCCATTGTTATTGAAAAAGGTTAACTATAATAATGAAATTCTATGGTTAAGTTATATATATTCTTTAATTTCAACAAAATTCTAATACCGATATAAATGACTTGTTATCGTTTGTGCTTTGGGATATAGTTTAAATGTAATAACAATAATATGAAAATAACTAATTCTAACCTCCTGATCAAATTCCATCCGAATTATATTTTGTTTTAAATTATAAAATAATGAATGTAACTGCTCACTTATCACATACCACTTAAAATGATTTCGTTTGCTGGTTTATCTTATTTTAGTTAAATGTTCTACCCAAGTGTGTTGTTATTGTTGTCATACACCTATGTCAGTTGTAATTTGATCATAGGAAAGAAAAGACTAAATGTGATCAACCAAAAATATCCTTTTAGGTCTACCCTATATATGTAATGTATGATTTTACAACCTATCGGTGATATTGACTTTATTCTAATTGATCAGTTAAATCTTAAAAGTGTATGTAAAAGTTGTAGAGTGCGCTTTTGAATCACTGTGTAACACTCAACTTTAAACTTGAGTTCTATAAATTCAAAAACCGTTATTGTGTGTTAACTTTAACTGTCATTTAATAAATTTAAACTAAAATGTTGTTTAGATGAACATGTAACTCGCTTAGTTATTAATTCACATTTTTATGTAGTATAATAACTATTTTCTTTATAATTAAATATTCAGTAAATCATTACAAATTTAGTTGCAAAGGTCTGTAGTGTTTTCATTCTAACTCTTAAGAAAATTTAAAAAACAAATTAAACCGGTTACTTCTAACGGCTGTTGATTCATTTTGTATCAACGAAAATAGAATTGACGATTTTAATAAGCAACTGGTTAATGCATCGTTCGTTGTAGACCGTTGATTATTTCCAGCATAGAATGAAACCAATATCTTTTTTTACATCACTTCATCTATTCCGTCCTAATTGGTTGCTTTTCTCTTACTACGTTTTTTCCTCATCTCTAGAATGTAAACATGCTTGTAAATGAGTGTGATAATACTTTAATAAAATCTATTACGTTAAACGAATCGAATCCTTTAAATAAAGAATACAATATCGACTCTGGTAAACAACAACTCACCATTGAAATTTCCGATTTGAGTAGTAGTAATAATAATAACTTCTCTAAAAGTGAATCGTCTTATTTGATTGCGAATTCCAGTGAACTATCTACTCAACTCAGTGTAACTTCATCACCTTCGCTTATCTTAAACACTGAAGACTGTGATATACAAAATTCTACTGATGAAGTGATTGATTTGAAGCAACGAACAAAATTTATGACATCAAATCTACTTGACTCAGATTGTCATTTAACACCAAGTATGGATTTATTTTCGATTGGGTAAGTTTTTTTGTTTAAAAAAGTTTTATACTATTGTTGTTTACTGGTAAATGTTCTCGTCGGCAGTTAATTTTGCTGGAGATGGAAACAAATTGACAAACAGTGTTTTAATATGCAACTAATCTGTTAAGAGTTAAGAAGTATGAAATTGCATTATTAGTCAAGATGTACAGAAAGATAAAAAATGAACATTAACTTTCCGACTAATCGATTTCAAATCACATCACTTAATGCTTATGGCTATCGTTTTGTGATTACCACGCTAATCATGGCTAGGACGTTTTCACTTTGTCACTCACCTTAGTTCAACGGTCAATTGCTGGATGGGTTGGAGCCGTATTTTTGTTTGATTTCTACTAAACTGTCTTGAAAACCACTCTTATAGAAGCCATTGAAAGTTGGAGAAAGCAGTGTTACCGTACATATAAAACACGCCCCATCTACCTGGGTCAAGAAAATGTTTGTCATGGTTCATTAACTTTCATATCTATATAAGAAGTAAGATGTCTTCTTGATGACTGTAAAACTGGTCTCTACAAGCTATTAGTTAGCCTTTTTCGAACTTTCGTATCTTAAAACTGTATAATAAAAATTTTATCTTTTAAGAAAGTCTTACTAAAACTGTTGCTGCTACCTTGACGCGATGGTCGGGCTTGCCTATCGTGATGAACCAGTCGAGCTATACTGGCTGGAACAATCGTTTCTCAAGGTCCTACCATGCCAGACAGGTCGGTCAAAGAGCGGTCAAACCGAAAGCAGCAAACCCAAGGTCCGAAGGCGAAGTCGTACTGCTGACTGTACAGAGGTGTGACAGCAGTAAGGTGTTTCCTTCAGACAACCAGCATAACAGCGATGCTGCCTTCCCACAAGGAGATGTGGAGTTAGAAAAGGTTGATCTAAAAATGCACACCTCGCTTCATCCCACGGATATCCGTCTCCGGTGGTAAGGTCTCAACAAGTACGGAGCTAACACGAAAATTACTCACAAAAAGATCGGGTGTGACCGACCTCAATCAGTTGTCCCTTGGGCACTGCGGTCACGCTCTCAGGTCACTAAGACCAACTCTAACCCTAGTGTGGTCATTCACTTGACCTCACCTCGCCAAAATGGAGAGCCGACAAGATACACCTTTCGTGTATCTGGCGACCCGATGGTTAGTTCTCGTTGATTTGCAGGTGTAGACATAGCACTTAGTACGAGAGCAGAACAAGCACTATTAGAGTGGATCCCCGTTAACAGTCGCCCATGTGCTGTTCGACTAAATGGCTCCGTAAGAACTCGGAAGGATAGGGACACATGTCGTTGCCTTTTCGTCGTTTCTGCCTACGCTCCTACTGACTGAAGCCCAGATGAAGTGAAAGATGACTTTTACAGAAAGCTCTCTGAACTTCTTCGAAAAGCTAAGCGCTCAGACATGGTACTCGTAGCAGGTGACTTTAATGCCCAATTAGGTAGCTTAAACCAAACAGAAAGACATTTAGGTGGGTATTTTAGTATTCAGGCTCAGCGAACAGATAATAGTGATCGTCTGTTGCAACTATGCTCAGACAATCGTTTATTTTTAGCAGACACTAATTTTAAGCACAAGGAGAGACATCGTCTAACATGTCGACCACCTGCACCAAACCAGCGATGGACTCGAATAGACCATATTGCCATCAGTCATCGTTGAAGAGGCTCGATAGAAGATTATCGCTCATACTGGAATACATGTTTAGACTCTGATCACGCTTCGATACGAGCACGCATTTGTTTGCGCCTCACTGGACTCAGAAAAACTACACTAAGAAGACCCATTAGAATTGAACTGAGTGACGAGAAAGCCAAAAGTAAGTCTCAGGAACAACTAAGCTCATATCTAGGCAGTTCTGTAAACAAGGCTGACCCAGATGTTGCTTGGAAGAGTATACGAACAGCTGTGGAAACAGCAGTAACATCTATTAGTAATTTAAACCAAAGGGTTACGAAAAACCAATGGATTTCTTCTAAGTCTATTGCACTAACGGATTCTCGTAAACTCATCCCATCAGACTCTGAACACGATGAAGAGCGAAAGCAAATCAGATCTAGGTTAACTAAAAGTCTAAGGAACGATCGTGAGCAGTGGTGGGCAACGAAAGCAAAAGAGATGGAAAAGGCAGCGGCTGTAGGCAACACTAGGCAACTCTTCAGAATAATAAAAGAAACCGGAATTAAGAAGTCAAGTGTGAGCGAAACGATCTCGGAAAAAGACAAGACTCTTATCTTCTCTCAGTCCAGACGTTTAGAATGATGGGCGGAACACCTTAGAGAACAGTTTAGCTGGCCTTCAGCTACTCTACAGTTACCCACCATTCCGAAACAGTCTGAATGGAACATTGAAGTAGGTCCCCCGACTCTGATTGAAGTTTTAAAGGCTATAGCTAATCTGAAACGTGGGAGAACAGCCAGTCTCGATGAATTGACTCCAGAGGTCTTTAAACATGGTGGTCCAATTTTAGCGATTAGGTTGACTAATATTCTGGCTAAAGTCTGGGAGTTGGACGCAATTCCATCTGACTGGTCACAATCTCTGATTGTCCCAATATATAAGAAGGGGTCAAAATCATCCTGTAATAACCATGGAGGGTTTATTTTAACTAATATACCGTGAGATTAAAATTGTTTTATATCTTCCTTTCTACGAACTAATTCTTTCTTCCTGTACTATATCCTTATACACAGTCTTTCTTTTATATATTACTACCATTGAAGTGACTACTTCTATGGATTTGGTGTTCATCTTGTTGTGCCAATGAGGTATGGCAACTTGGACCGATGCATATGTTGTGCCTGGTCTTACGTTGCAGATGACTAACCAACTATAACAGCACCAATATATTTTCTTCGTTGGATTATATATCCAGTTGTTGTATCGAACTCTTGAGGTTTCCGTAGAAATGAAGTTCTTAGGTGTTGGTGTGTGGTACTTACATGGTAACACTGGTGCTGAAGCTTAAACTACTTTAGGAAATTTCCAAAGAATTCAGGTCATAATAGTGGGCGAAATCCATGTGAAATGAAGGTTAGATTCAAAGACTGTAAGGAGTGGTTGTTTTTGAGCTTATCAAGTAAGTTGGTAATTGTTAGGACGTGAGAAAAGGGGATTATCAATAATTATTGTTGATTTAATTATTTCAATTAATCCAAAGATTATTTGTACGAAATTTGTTTTATATCATTGTTACATACTCCCTATTGTAGACTGTATTTTGAAAAATTAATAAGTTTAATTTTGCTGATCATAAATAACAGTCTTACAAATTAAAATGGAATGTCGAAATTTTTGTGATATACTGATCGTCTGCAATAAACAACAATAATGTTTGAGGAGTTAGTTTCGTGGCGATGAAGAAATAACGTTCAGATGTCCCTTTTCTATAATATTCACTCAATCTTGATGTGCATCAAATAAGTTAGTCTAAGAAAAACAACATTTAGTGAAACCATTACCAATATAATAATATTAGGTAACAAATGTTATATAATAGTCTTTTAACCTTCATCTCAATAAAATTATCAGTTTCGTGTTCACCATCATTTTCTGGAGAGTACAATAAACATCCATTTGCAAAATTTCGGCAAATTAAGATATTCTTCTCGAAACCTCCTTACTTCTTAATTTTCCCACCCAAAAAGCTCATATTTCCCACGTAATTTATAATCTAAACTTTTCAATGTTACAGTCAGAAAGAATATCAATGAACTGAGAAAACTAAAAGTCATCTGTCTCCTCGCTGAGTCACACGACTTCATTAGTAGACTTGGAGTTATATCTGCAAACTAACCCATAACGTTGTTTACTAATTAATCAATCATTTTGAATGTTCAGTATGTCCCATTTTCATTTAATATTTAGAGTATTGAATATGCGCGTATCACATTATTATTATTGTTATTATTATTATTACTATTATTATTATTATTATTAAATTTTATAGATGTGTTCTGTTGGAATTGTTTACTGACGGATCAATAGCCTTCACATTGGCCGACATTGGCCGATTTACTGGCCTACAGACGAAATGATCAAAGTCGTTTATCGAAACTTTTAGAACAAGTTCCATGTGAACATGCCAAAGTAAATGTCAACTTAGTGATTTTGAACATAATGTGAACATGCCAAAGTAAATGTCAACTTAATGATTTTGAACATAATTTAAAACGTTAGGATAGAAGAAATAATTTGACTAGTATATATATATATATATATATATATATATATATATATATATATATATAAAAGCTTTATTGATTCCATAAATTAATGACAGTGTTAGTTATATACAATCAGTCTAAATTTGCAGATATATTCCCGTCAGTTCATTCAGTAGTTTGTGCGGTCATGTTTTTTCTCAAACTGACAGCCATGTTGAGTTGTGGTGCAGTGCTTAATGCAGCTTATTCTTGCTCACTAGTTTACAAATTTAACTATTTCAGTAGTTTAGCGGTATCACGCAACCCTCCCATGGTTGCGACTTGGGTTCGACTCCCGACTGGCACACGTCTTGCCCCTAAATACCCTGGTACGGCCGAGAGTTACGTATGCCTGGACGCCGATTACCACGATGCGCTATGCTGACTAGTATTGGCGATGGTTGGAAGAGAGTTAGGGGCGGCCAAACCAAAACGTGGCATCCCTGCTTGAATTCACTAACTTCTAGTCTGAGCCATGTTGGTAGATGCAGACTACTTGGTTGGGGTCCACGTGACTATCGTAACCAATGGTTGGAGACTCTGTGTGATATGGCTCAGAATCGATCACAATAGCGTAGGCGTATAAACTCCTTGTCTTCCCTTAAACCTTAAGATTAAAACTGCTTCATATTTGCCTTTCTTCCTGCACTATATCCTTATACACAGTCTTTCTTTTATATATTACTACCATTGAAGTGACTACTTCTATGAATTTGGTGTTCATCTTGTTGTGCTAATGAGGTATGGCAACTTGGACCGATGCATATATGTGCCTGGTCCTACGTTGTAGCTGACTCACTGGCTGACGGCCGAGAGTGGGAGGAGTAAGCTCTCCCTCTCGAAACGCTTTCACATGGCCGCGTGCATACAACCACTGCCATGAAGTCCTACTCACTGCCTTCTCGTGGCATTACTGTTGTTTACGAAATTGAGAGGACGGAAAGTCCACCTAGGGGAGTTGGAAAACCCTGATCCCAAACCGATGGTGCACCTGGGCTCCAGGATCCTAAGGAATCAAAAGGCGTAACCTAATGTTAGTCATCGGGTACAATGGGACTGTATCTCCTTACGATGCTCCACTACCTTGTGGATTAGGCCTTTAGGTTAAAAGCTCGGGGTGTGACCCCCTAATAAAATCACTTGCTTTGGTTTGGGTACTCGGGCAATATCCCAGCCCTCACACTAATCAAATAATTTATGGGGTTCATTTCTATTTGGTGCCTCTTTGTACCAACGTTTGTCGTTAAATAAATAAAAATAATTCCAGTAAGTAAGTCGATATTGCTGTCTATGTGATTTCAATTATGGATTTTGTAACATAATTCTAGTGGAATTCCTATCTCTTATAGTTGATGATAGTTTTTCACTGGTTTCGTGAAGTGTTATTACATATCAGCCGGGTTCTTTCGTGTCACATTCATTTTTTTATTCCGAGTTCCCAAACTTTTGGAGTGTTTATATTCCAGCAATGATATCAGGAACAGAACTTCTGCAAGTAACGACTTAAAAAAAACACAGACATGAGAATCGTTCTGTCGTAACATAGAACTTGGCATAAATGTACATCTCTCTAAGTTGTCATATTATATTAGCACAGTGTGATGAAATTAATAATATGAGTGTTAATGGAGCCGAAATAATGTAGTAGCAGTGGCGGTAAGAACGACTAACAATCGCTAATGTTTGACAAGAAGGGATGGAGTAGTGTGTATGAAGGAATATTGGAACTGAAAATCTAGAAGGAAATGGAGAGTGAATTCACCTTCTTCACTGTGACGAGCTTTGAGTCAACATCTCCAACCACTTATCGCGGTTACTACACGGACTGCAACCAGGTTATCTACATCTACCCACACGAGTCAGTCTAACATTCAGTGACTTTATGAGCTTATCCTCCGTCTTGGTTTGGGCCCTCTTAGTTTTCTTCGAACCTATTCCTCCCTCACTGAACTCTAATGACTTTCTAAAACATATGCAAATATTTCATCGTGAATATTTAACTCACCTCTGCTGAATAATATACCTGTTGTAATCAAATAAAAGAAACTCTCTATAGATGTAGTTGCATGTACTTCACTGTAACGAATGTCTGTACTGTCAATGATTTCTTGAAATACGTTTAAAATAACTGCATCCGTACTTTTGTTCTATTAACTGCTTTGTCTGATGATATTTATGTTATTGATAGTTGGAAAGACTTGTAACGCTAATTAATATGTATCCTGTTCATCTTCATTGGAGCTGCTGTAATTTAGAAAAAGGTTTACGACAACCACTGCTTACTGCCTAACCACGTTCAGTAAAATATTCCGATTCATTGCTAAGATGTTTAGTGTAAATCAGCGTAACAGAAAGTAATGTGGAACATACTTAAGAAAACAATATTTGGTGTTTTATGATTACAATTATAGCTTTACATATGTGATTTTTAATATATAAATTATCAATTCACCAATGTTAGTAGTACCTTGGAATTGTCACTGGATTTTGTTTGGTTTCGTATCAGTTGTATGTTTTCACACTTAAAGCTTGATGACTATTCAGGATTATACCAATGTTTTGCTGAGTGTACGTTCATAAAAACCGATAAATCATAAGGAACTTAACCCCTTTGTTTACTTTATTAATTGTCTAGCTTAGTGTTCTGTAAATAAAATATTTCGCCTACCCAAAGAGTCTATATGACTGAAAACCACTAAAAAAGGGACTGATGGTCTTCAAATGACATTATCCTATCGTTCTGGGAAGTTGCTGTGGTTAAAGTCTGTGAATTTGATTAAATCAGTACATAATATCACTCTCCCACTGTACCTCATATGTCTATTGTTTATTTTGTCTAAATCTTACATCTTTTGTTATCCTATAAGTTGCATTCATTGTTTCCATTCGCTGATTTCACTTTCCTTTATTTCTCTTCTATTTTCTGTATCATAACTTTCTTGCCTTTGATCGTCTTCTAATTTATCTTTCATCGTGAGTCATATGTGAAGTATTAAACTACCTCGACGTTAGGTTCAACGCCTTTGTAAGGTATCAAGCCTCATAGGTTGACTTGCCTTCATTCTTGTCTTTCATTAATTTTACTGGTATTCACTTAGTGATTTTATGTTAGGTATCAATTCAGTCTAATTTACTGCCTTTCATTTTATTACAGTTTTATATAAATTTAATGTTTTGTGTAATTCTAGTTTCTAATCTCTACCTTGTTATCATTGGACAAAGAAGAACGCCGTACAGCTGCTGAACACTTAGAACAACAACGAGGCAAAACTTTTCCAAGCGTCTTTTATACACATTTAACACCATATCTTCAAAACTTTCTGAATCCAATACTTAATTCTCCTGATTCAAGGATATCATTTCTTAAATTGTAAGTTATGTATATTAATCAGTACACTAGTTTTCCTACATTTGTTTGACTACAAAAAGTATTGATGAGACTGTGGTCATGTAATAGTTTATAGTCTTAAACTACTATACACATTGTTGAACTCTTGTTGATCCTAAAAAGCATGATTACCTAACAGAAAAAGCGGGAAATTAAGAGTAATTTGTAAATAACAGGTTAAAATGGCGAAAATGAATAAAGGTGAACTGTTTGAAAATGCTAAACATAGTGTTTCATGAATAGGTAATGTACTTTTATATGCATAATGATGAAAATGGGAAATTGTAGACATGAATTGTTCTGATTGTAAACTTTTGTGCAACTCATTAGCCAGTGTCATCTCATTTACTGTTTATTAGTTAAAGTAAGTTGATTAGAAACTTGTTACTCAAATTTGCGCCATAAAAGATTTTGCGATGTACATATTATGATTTAGTACTTATCGTTCGTCACAGTCTTGTATTTTATGCAATAACCATGCTAGTCTTTGAGTCTGAATAATACACAGTGTTTGGATGTTTTCTCTGTCCCAATCGGTAGATTCAAAACAGATGTGTATTCTGCGAAGTAATTCGATTACTAACACATACAGTTACTGTGTTATGGAACCCCGTGCTATAGTCATAGCAGTTTTCATGATAACATCAAGGTTTAGTTTTCATGAAATAATCCGGTAACTTTTCTTATCGTTCAATAAATAATCGACAGGTTACACTAGACACTCACTTCATAGAAGGATTTATTTTATTCTGATAGTTCACATATTTGTCAGTTAATTTTTTATCGTATTTCTCTGGAGCCTTAATAAAGATTATTAGAATACTTACAAGTTCTATCCGATCCTTTCACGTATAGTTAATGAAAGTTACACTTTTGTACTTAGTTGTTAGCAACATGGATCCTTTCTGTATGATCATTTTCAAGCTCATTTACCACAATCCACGTCGATGTTGTTGAGTCAATTATCTTTATCACTACTTTTCATCTTTTAATCGCTCTATCTCCCAGTTTGCAACTTCCTGAGTACCTTATCTCCGTTTTTCTCTCTTTACAGAACTATGACAAATTTCCTTCAGCAGGTTACTGATTCAGGGTCAGAAAATTTAAGTACTGTTGCTGTTATCATATGCAATCTAATTATTAGTGTTCTACGACCTACATCATATAGTCAAAATACGCAAACTCCAATCACAGCTGCCGATTTACCAACTTTAACGCAAATTAATAGAGTCAATACTACTGATCCCTTTAATTTAATACGCAACAATTTGCATTCATCTGACAAAAAAGAATATTCAACACGATCAAATCGTTTAAGTGAAACTGGTAAAATTAATGCATTAATATGCTTGCTCGAGATTGCTAACCATATGCAACCCAATTTATTAATGGATCGTGTAATACCCTATTGTATGGAATTAACGACATTATCACATTCTGGTGAAGTACGCAGCTTAGCTATTGAATCACTGACACATATTTTCAAATTAGTAATACAGAAATGTGAAAAAATTAATGAATTTGCATCATTTTTGGAGGAGACATTTTTAGCAGAATATCTTTTTCCTAATTTAGCACCTCTTAGCATGGATCCCAAACCAGAAGTACGGTTAACTTTGGCACGATGTTTACCTATACTGGCAACATGCTCTTTAAAGTTAGTCTCCTGTAAATTGTTTAATAAGTATTTTGTTTATATGCTTTTTATGTTGATATACACATTCAACTTAAAATTTTATCACGAGATTCCTAGAATACTTGTTTAACACAATAAAGTAGAGAATAATTCAATAAGTAAAAATGTGATAGTAATAATCAAAATGATATAAAAAACTAGGGAAGCGAAAACATAGAAGGTATATGCATTTGTTAGTATTAATAAATCATCTGATTTATATGGATTTGTAGCCTCTCGTTGATTTAAAAGACTTTAATTGATCAGTCTCTACCGGCCTCTGCCTGAAAAACCCTACTCACTGCCTTCTCGTGGCATTACTGTTGTTTACGAAATTGAGAGGATGAAAAGCAAATGTCCGGCGCTTTAACCGGGTTGGTGGACACAGAAAGTCCACCTAGGGGAGTTGGAAAACTCTGATCCCAAACCGATGGTACACATGGGCTCCAGGATCCTAAGGAAACATATGGCGTATGAACCAATCGTCGGTCACCGGCTACCATGGGACTGTATCTCCTTACGATGCTCCACTACCTTGTGGATTAGGCCTTTAGGTTAAAGGCTCGAGCTGTAGTCTCCTAAGAAAAAACCTGCTGCGATCTGTGCACCCGGGCAGTATCATAGCCTTCACAAAAGTAAATGAAATAACATTTCTGTGTGTGGTGCATATATATCTGGTGCCTTCTTGTACCAATACTTATGTGTTCAAATAAATAAATCAACTACCGGCATATGTACATACTGAGCCGATCTCCTCGTCACTGTCATTTAGTCACAAGATTTTATCAAAGTAACACAGTAATTAGGTTTGCTATCCACGGCTCGCGTTTTGTCCTGTTTCTGACTCGTCCACTAAATGTATCTGTATCCAAGTGTTGACGTTCACACTGATGTCTGTACATCTTCTTGAATGTAATCAACCATAAGTTATATCACAAAACGTTCCAAATTGTGCTAAACTATTCTGATAAGAATTTCGATCTGAAAGCCCACATCTCTCTCTCTGTCTATATATATATATATATATATATATATATATATATATATATATATATTCAAATTATAAAAGTTTGATAGGCAGTGCTTTAATTAATTTTCTAGTTATTTTGATTGCCCCACGCAAAATCTAGTTAGCATGAAAATTTATCGCTTGGTATAGATTCATCAAACACTAGCAACTCCTCAAAGACATTACTCATTGAGTATGCTTGGTTTTCATAAAATTGTCTTTAAATGAAAGGTATTTATCAAGTACATGTTTAACTACTGGGCTTTGAGATTTACTTCATGTGTTAACTGATGCAAGTGGAGTGGTATTTTGTCCTTGCAACTTACCTGCTGAAATTCTAGTACTTTAAGCATTAAGCTACCACTCTACACTTATTTCTGGCTTAATCACTGTAAAAAAGACCACATAACATCACATATATATGACTGATTTGTCCGTTTTATATTTTTACCTGTTAAAAGAAGTAACAGTTTTAATAAGAAACAATTAAGAATTTACATTTCTTTACAAATAAATTAATGATGTCCATCTGAATTCGTATTGATAATGGAAAGGCATTTAATAAAGTTGTTATTTAATATTTATAAATGACAACAATTATTCACCAGGCTCGTTTGGAAATTTAAACTCATAACTTTGTCACACTAGCTAAATTTTAGGGTTCAGATGTTTCTGTATTTTATCCATCGGGGTTAACTTTGGAATTTTAGTAAGACGTTACACGGCACATTAATTCCGATGGAAGATAAAAATAAACACATATGTATTATTGAGACATTATGAGTTATGTTCTTTAGTGATGCTAACCTATGATATGGTTGTGAGGATGGTCCACAGGTGAAGTCGAGGAGGCTCTAGGAAGCCCAGGAAGAGCCGCAGACATTCCATCCAATCAGGGCTAGGGGAATGTTCTAGAAATGCCAACGTGGAGCTTCCCCATTGGATGGATTAGTTTGATACCTATGTGCTTATTGGTTGACCTAAATGATAATTTACTTTCAGCCAAAAACTATAAATACACGAGATTTCTGTGCTATATTTTGACATTGTTCGGGGCAATAAACTTCCTGCTTACCAGTCTTTGTCTTCTCTCTTTTGCGACGTTGCGGGTTCTATCGTTCAAGTAGTCAAGTAGTTCGCGGCATATTAAGAATTCAAGGCTCTAGATATAACAACTGGCGACGGGTTAATTTATCAAGATGTCTATTACCTTTGACCAATTTGAAGTTTTTCTAGAGCGCCATGAAAAACGGCTTGAACAATTCCAGATGCGCATACTCGAAAAACTAACCCAGCAGATGAACCTCAATAAGAATGGACTTACAGATGTTTCTGCCAAATCGCATGCTGATTGTATCATTGATTCCATTCACGAATTTCATTTTGATGGTGTTGCTGGTGTAACATTCGAATCTTGGTACAAGAAATATGAAGATGTATTTAATGTCGACCTAGAAACTTTTGATGATGCCGCCAAGGTCAGGGTGCTACTACGAAAGCTGGGTACCATTGAACATGAACGATATACTAATTACATTCTGCCCAAGAACCCAAGAGACATCTCATTCGAAGAAACAATTAAAATTTTGTCGCAAATTTTTGGTGAACAGTCTTCCCTGTTCAATATTCGCTATCAGTGCTTGAAAATAGTAAAAGCCGGCAATGATGACTGGGTGCAACATGCTAGCATAATAAATCGCGAATGTGAGCGCTTTAAACTATCAGCAATGACAGAAGACCAATTCAAATGTCTTGTTTTCGTATGCAGCTTACAATCTTCAGAAGACGCCGACATTAGAACCAGAATTCTAAGCAAAATTGAACAGTGTCCAAATATCACCCTTCAAGAGGTGACTACTGAATGTCAGCATCTGGTGAACTTGAAGCATGACACTTCAATGGTAGAAAATAATGGTCGACTACCTTATGTACAGGCAGTAAGTGGGAAGAAAGATTCCTATATGCAAAAGCAGAACACAACCATTAAGAAGCCTCCATCCGCATGTTGGTTTTGCGGAGAGCTGCATTACAAGAGGTTCTGCCCATACAAAAACTACCGGTGCACTAGATGTCAGCTCAAAGGACATAAAGAAACATGTTGTAAGAAGAAGATGCACCGTCGCTCATCGAGTGTTCATTACCGAAGACGTAAAAATTGTTCATCAACCAATAGAATAATGGTAGCACATACCAGAACAGAACATAATCGAAGAAAATATGTGACCTTAGAGATTAATGGACGCCGTGCCCGTTTACAGCTTGACACTGCTTCAGATATTTCACTGATCAGCCGCAAAACATGGAGTCATATTGGCAAACCCTCGGTGCTCCCTACAACCCAGTTAGCACTCAGTGCATCTGGAGAGAAGGTAAATATTGCTGGAGAGATATGCTGCCCAGTTAAAAAAGGGAATGTACAGAAGAATGTGAAAGTATATCTCACTGAAAGCCCAGGACTAGATTTGCTTGGTCTTGACCTAATAGAAATGTTGCAGTTGGCTAACCAGCCAATTAATCATATATGTAGTCCGGTGAGATCTGATGCACTCTCAAGGTTGATCGGTCCCCAGGCAAAACATGGAGAAGATGTACTCATTGCCGCAGGAGAAGGTGAGTCAGAAGTTCAGGCAAAGAACCCATGGATATTTGGAAAAAAATCGCCACCTAAGAAAAGAAGAAAACCTGTACAAGAGTATCAGACGAACGACCGCGGCGAAAAGGTACTTGTAAAGTATCAAGGCGGTCAGAAATGGGAACCAGGTGTCATAGTACGGCGTATCGGGAAAGTACTTTATTTAGTCCGTGGAAGGGACGGAAAATGTACCAGACATATGAATCAGATAAAAAGGGATCAATAAGATGAAAGCGTTAGCTCGAAGCTACGCATACTGGCCATCAATGGACCATGATATAGAGCAAAAATGTCGCAGTTGTTCGTCCTGTTTAGAGGCTGCAAAGAACCCAAATAAAGCTGAACCGCAACCATGGCCAAAACCAGACGGTCCCTGGCAAAGAATACATGCTGATTTTGCCGGCCCAATACAAGGCAGAAATTACTTGGTTGTTGTCGACGCCTTCACGAAATGGCCAGAAGTATACGACATGCCGAAAATGACGTCAGAGAGTACTATAAGAAAATTGACAGGTTTGTTCGCTTGTTTTGGGGTTCCTGAGATCTTAGTGACTGACAACGGCACCCAGTTCATGTCATCTGTCTTTAAACAGTTTTGCACTGAAAATGGCATATCACATCTACAGTCTCCCCCGTACCATCCTCAGTCGAATGGCCAAGCAGAAAGAATCGTGGATACTATAAAACGAGCTCTAGTTAAAGGGGGAGGAGAGGCCATCCCAGAACAAGTAATCAGCAAGTTCCTTTTGTCTTACAGAGTTACCCCCAATCCGGCAGTACCCGAAGGTAAGTCACCAGCCGAGTGTATGTTCGGAAGGAAAATTCGAACAATCTTTAGCAGTATGTTGCCACCTAGAAAGACAAGAAAACCCACGAATGGAAACCATATGGTCACTCGTAGCTTCAAGGTGGGTGAAAGGGTACTCGTTAAATCGTATCAAGGTGGAAAAAGGTGGGAACCAGGTATTATAGAACGTCGAATTGGAAGTGTATTGTATTTAATCCGAAGAAATGTCGATACTTGTATAAGACACATCAATCAAATTCGAAGGGATGGCAGAACATGGATGCCACAAAGCCGGCTTCCATTTCATTTGCTCATGGATTCGTCTCCAAAATGCACTCAGGCGCACGAAGGTAGAAAAGATAAAAGACGCAAGAGCAAGGCAACACAACCTTCGAGAGTAATGAGCCGCAAGAGAATCGCGGTAACTCAATTCCAAATGTAAAAGAGTAAGTTATGGGTCATGCACTTAAACAACTTTTATAATTGTGAGGATGGTCCACAGGTGAAGTCGAGGAGGCTCTAGGAAGCCCAGGAAGAGCCGCAGACATTCCATCCAATCAGGGCTAGGGGAATGTTCTAGAAATGCCAACGTGGAGCTTCCCCATTGGATGGATTAGTTTGATACCTATGTGCTTATTGGTTGACCTAAATGATAATTTACTTTCAGCCAAAAACTATAAATACACGAGATTTCTGTGCTATATTTTGACATTGTTTGGGGCAATAAACTTCCTGCTTACCAGTCTTTGTCTTCTCTCTTTTGCGACGTTTGCGGGTTCTATCGTTCAAGTAGTCAAGTAGTTCGCGGCATATTAAGAATCAAGGCTCTAGATATAACAATAATCACTTGTGGTAAACGTACAAACTATGAGAATTGACAAAGGAAATGCAAATAATGATGACAAAGTCTATTCACAAAATGAGTTTGTCGTGCCTATCTCCACAGTTAGTTATTGGATAATGTGTACTTATCACACTGACTTTCAAATCGGTAGCAGATATTCTAAATCATTATTCATTGATCATATTGTGCAAATGTAAATTATGTGAATATTTGTTGGATTCACTTCTGTCATCGATACTGATAATGAATTATTTGATTAATATTTGGTGTTCAGTAATATTGCCACTGTTTCGTTCTTCAGAATAGCTCGAATGTTAACGTTTCGACCACACCAATCGTTGTGGAACAAGCTACAACAACTCCAAGGTTAAGTGCATCTGACTTAAGAAATGAATTGGAGAGAACTGATCAACAATCTGAATCTCATTTGGTAAGTATTTGATATTTAGTAATGATTGTACTGTTTCTGTCTCTCAGTATGTGACAATAGAAGCTCACGTCATTTCATGTAGATAGTAGATATTTTATAGATCATTTATCATGACAACAGACAATTGAGAACGAAAGACGTGTGTGTGAAGTAGTGTATTTATGAGCAGTTAGCAATGTGTGTTGTGCTATGAGGAATACAAAAAATGTAAAAGAGTAAGTTATGGGTCATGCACTTAAACAACTTTTATAATTGTGAGGATGGTCCACAGGTGAAGTCGAGGAGGCTCTAGGAAGCCCAGGAAGAGCCGCAGACATTCCATCCAATCAGGGCTAGGGGAATGTTCTAGAAATGCCAACGTGGAGCTTCCCCATTGGATGGATTAGTTTGATACCTATGTGCTTATTGGTTGACCTAAATGATAATTTACTTTCAGCCAAAAACTATAAATACACGAGATTTCTGTGCTATATTTTGACATTGTTCGGGGCAATAAACTTCCTGCTTACCAGTCTTTGTCTTCTCTCTTTTGCGACGTTGCGGGTTCTATCGTTCAAGTAGTCAAGTAGTTCGCGGCATATTAAGAATTCAAGGCTCTAGATATAACAATGGTAAAGATATCCGCATTTTTGTATTTAGGTCAAAATAGTTTGGTGAGTTTCACTTATTTATGATAAGCCACACGATTGTCATGGTTACTAAAACTTAACACTATTATTTCTTTCATGTCTGATTCGTAGTTTTCGTTACTATCCTGTTTTGTCTTATACACATATATTTATAGGTTCCTCAATATCATAACAAAGTTGCGTTCCGAGTCAACTGATGTCAAGCATAAGGTGAGTTCAAGTTCCTTTTATTCGTTTCTGCTTTCTTAGCATACTGTCATTTCTTTTTTTTAATTCTCATCTAAACGGCTCAGTGGTCTATCGGTTAAGGGCTCCGGCTCGAGACTGGTATGTCCTGGGTTCGAATCTCGCGAGTGCGGGATCGTGGATGCGCACTGCTGAGGAGTCCCATAATAGGACGAAACGGCCGTCCAGTGCTTTCAGGTTTTCGATGGTGGTCTAGCTTCAATTGGCCCATGATTTCAACTATGAAAAGTAAACATATTCAGTTAATATTTGAATTAAATAGCATTATTTTGATGTTAAGGACCGCAATCGATCTGTATCTTATTGGAATATGTGCATCGTGTGAGGATTGCCTCGATACTGACTTAATTTGCAAGCATTATAAGCAAAGATGGATGATGGCTAGTAGTAGAACCCATGACATGCGCTTCATTCTATTTGGGGCTCATTAGCCGGAGGCACTTGCATTCCAGATTTGATGGTCACTCCAGGACTTGAACTCAACAGTGTTCGTTTCAAACGCCATCGCATTGTCCACTTAGCTACTGAGTCTTGATATTCAATAGCTTGTGCTATGGAGTGAAGTTTAAATCCATTTTGTATTGTTCATTCGAATCTTCCCATTGATGTTTAGAACTGCAATTGATCAGTCTCTCATAGGCATATCAACTCTGGGATGCAGGTACATCCAGCTGACGAGTACCAACTAGAACGGAACGCACGTTTTGGATTCCACTGCTAGCCATCATCCATCTTTGCTTATAATGCTTGCAAATTAAGTCAGTATCGAGGCAATCCTCACATGATGCACATATTCCAATAAGATACAGATCAATTGCAGTCCTAAACATCAATGGGAAGATTCAAATAAACAATACAAAAAGTATTATCTTGAAATTTATCCATTTTTTAATTTGATGAATAACCTCTTAACGAATCGCGGAGAAATATTCTCACTTCTGATAGTACATACTACTTTATTCGAGTCTATGGGATAATCCAAACCACTGGTTGTTGATCGTTGGTAATATGACTTAGAATTATTCACCGTAATTCAGACATATCCTTTTTTATTTTCCTCTGGATCTTAAATTTCAATATTTTATCATACTTTTTATTACACAAGTTCATTCCTTCTTTTTGAACCGTATATTCTATATCGACTCTTTTGAATCATACATACAACTAGTAATTTGACTCCTTTTTTACACACCTCAAAGTCCTTTATGCTAATACTAAGTAAGGCATCTTCAATCCATATACATTTATGCTGTAGATTGTTGATAATGAATGTATTAAATTTTTATTTTGTATCTATAGTGCTGATTTAGACATATATGTGTGAAATCGTTGATATATATATATATATATATATATATATATATATATATATATATAATGGGTTGTATTAACTTTAAATCAATAAGACAATTTACCTTCTTTTTTTTATAAAAATATTTCTCATCTACCATCAAAACAAGTCTCCTGATTTTGTACATGATTGTCAAGGTGATCAAAAAACTGCTGACAATTATTTGTCTATTTTAAGATTACATATACAAGAAAGATTAGTTGCATTACTCTCCGATCCACATCCACATGTTCGTCTTGGTCTAATGAACACAAATGGTTTATCATGTTTAGCATCATTTTTTGGTCGATCCGGTACAAATGGCACACTGTTATCACATATGATCACATTTCTAAATGATAAAGTAAGTGTTAATATTATGATCTTTGTTTAATTCATTTTTAATTTATGTACATTATTTAATATAATACTTGCTGTGGTTCAAATAGTATAAACATTTCAGAATTGAATTGGCTTTTATTATGACTTATGACCCTGTCAAATGTCATATGACGAAACCACCAATTAGAGTATCGATTTCTGTGGCTCTGCCCTTGAATTAGCCAATGAGACCCCAACCAGCACCAGTAACCGTGGGTCAGCTCTAAATTCTTATTGGTCCTCGATATAATAACATCTCGCCTTGGTCTCCTCGTTGAGTCCAGAACACAACAACCAGCCTCTGCTATATGAACATTCTATTTCAAACAAACTTACAAGCAACTTATACCGTATCACACCATAACATGAAAAATAATTATGTAAGATCAAGCTGAAAGTGGCTGTAAGTAGAGAAAACTGCAAAGAATATACTGGGAATAAGTTCAGTATAGTACATCATATAATTGTAGTTAGTGGGTCAAACGAAAGCCTATAGTAAGAGGAATATAAATATATAAAATTTAGTTATTTAGTAATTATAAAAAGGAATATATTTAATAATAGTCTATAGATTAAACGTGAGGGTTACCGTCCATTTTGCCTTCGCCGGACATAACACCTATTGTTCCATTGTCAGTTTAAACGGTTTCACCAATAGAGTCTATAGTCTATAACAATTTATCATTATTCGTTCTCATTACTGCACAGTAATTTATTAAATTTCGGAAAATTATCGTAGCAAATTAGCTCACAGAGGTACCATTGATTTATACTAATTAGAAACATTAGTCATGCATTAATTGTCCCTCATACAACATTGTAGATGAAATTGTTATTCTCGCCTCTAAAACTACAAGATTACTTATTGAAGTAACAAAATTTCACTTGGTCTGATTTTTGTAATCCTTGATTTTTTTGACAGATTAAAGAACGGTACTCAACACTCAAGTTAAATTAATTGCCGTATATTAATTCAATTGTGGTGACTTTGTTAATCGATTACCTTGATAACCTTTATTATTTAAATCCCAAAGGTGTTTGAAACCAGAGGGCAATAGGAAGCAGCGGCTACAGTTAATTATCGGATAGCACAGATAACAAAGTTATAAGCACATCGAGCGAATACAGAGGCTAATTTATAGCCAAATCGAACCAAGGCACAGTGAGGCAAGGGAAAAGGCTAATACCAGGGTTCGAGTATATATATATATATTCTGGCAAATGAATGAAATCAAATGTTCAATGTCAATGTAATTAGTGTTAATTTACACATCCAAACATCCACAGTAAGCGTAGTCGGAATGTGGTGATGGTTCCATTACTCAGCTTCGTTTTGTCCACAACTAAATCCATTCTTTATTCTGTATTTTTTTTTACCTTACTTTTTAAACTGTGATTCTCCTCTATCCTCATTTCCTTACCCATGTAAAACCGCTCATAGAAATTCAACCGAACAACACTTTATCTCTGCATTCCCAAAATCATTCTTCATGTTACATGTTAAAACTCATCCATAATGCTCATAAATAATTACCGATGTTATAAACATTTGTATTTATACATCATTATAAACGGTGAGGCGATTCCATTTATAATTGTAAGGTCAGCAGGAAAAAGATAATCAAATAATGAATTTTTCTTCCAAAATAATTTGTGTTTCTTTCAGTCAGTTTTGCAAATCTTTTCAATAATATCATTTTCTTAAGTTGTACAGTCATATTTATAGGTAACTTTTTACACCTAATGGTTTAGTTAAATTTATTCAACTAATGAATATAAAAGTCTATGAAAATGAAGTAGTGTTACATCATTGAATAATTAGATCAAAGGTTACTAAGAAATAAAGTCATGTAATAGTTTCAGAAGTAATGAGAAGTAATAGTTTATAAAACAAATCCAAAAGACTACTATCTGATAAGTCTTGTTGATTTAACACTATACTCGGATCCTAAGCTAGTCTCGTAACCCCTAAGCTAGAACTGCACAGCGACGTGAACACGACAGAAAAGGCGTAAAATATGCGATAAGCACTTTACTCCAAAGGTTCATTCATGTACAGAAAATATAGGGTTTTTATAGTATTTTAGAAGTCTTTGGGTTTTCGTGAGAATCTGGAATGCTTGTAAACATAATAGCAGTGTAGTAATCAGTCAATCAGAAACTCTACATGTGACTTTTCATCGTGGTGTTTCTAGCAAAACTTCTAGTCAAACGCTGATTGGATGAAATGCTTCTTAATGTTTCCTGAGCTTGTCATGTCTATTGCGAGAAATTTTCTAGATCACCCCAACACTATCTTATTGACAAAGGAGAAAAAGAAAGTGACGAACAAGAATATAATTAGCACTTAAGTTTTATAAAAATTAGAAGGGGTGCTAAAACAGTGGAAGAATAATTTATTAGACATGACTGTTTTGTACAGAAATCTGGTTTAAAACAATAAACTGCTAGAGCTTAACCCGGACATAAATTCGAGTTATGCCTTATGGTCGGAGTTCGCTATGTGTTTGAGGATTGAACTGTTGATTGATTTGCATTCTCTTCGAGAGTAGTGCTCGGATATTCGTTCATCAAGTTCAGTGTTTGTACGGCCAATACAACCTGCTCCACGAAAGCAAGTAAACTGACTGTTTCCCCTAGTTTCAATTTCAATTTTATTAAATAAGCACCCCAAGCCTATGATTTTATCCGAGAACGAAATCAGAATCGTCAACTCTTTTATCAATTAAATTACCCAATGGCCTTTCTTATCCCCTTCCTAAAAATGTTACTATTTATATCATATTTTTGAGGTTTGTTGAAAGTTGAGTTATTCACATCTTACTCTGTATAAAGAATCTTGAAAGTTAGCTTTTTATGTTTTTGTGTGTTATTATTGTGTGTTTTTTTTCAGTTGTATGTTGTAATTATAAAGCGTTTCCTTATTATACTGTATGCTGTCTTTTTCATATTTAAAGTGTAAACCTGAATTACGAGCTGCATTTTTTCGACAAGTTTCTCCTTTGGCAACATTGACTGGAGCACAGTTTGTTACGATTCTTCGATCATTACTCGAACAAGGCCTAATAGATCCTGACGATATGGTTATTGAAGAGTGTTTACACTGTCTAACTAATCTTTTACGAAGACGATTGCTCAGTGCACCCATCGCAGTTTCATTCTTGACTCGCTCTTTAGCATTAACCGCACATCCATGTTTACGAATTCGTCAAGGATCTGTGGCCTATATTACATCTTTTGCTCGACTAGCTGTTAACTTTGCTGAAAAGTCTCAATCACGAGTTCCAACTGAAGATGAAGACACTGTACCTATGGTACATCATTTTTGGCCAGGTATTTGTAGTCCTGCAAGTGTTTATGCTCGTTTAGTTAATATTGAAGTTAAAAAGACTATTTTTCGGTAAGTCCTAGAATCCAGAAATATAATAGTTTTTTCAGGTTGATTTATTTTGTAATCTATGGCATTTTATGTTAACATTTATCAGTTAAATCCTTTCGGAATATTTCTTTTGTTTATGTGACGAGAGTTCTCTCAAGAAGCTTTTCTTCAATAAGTTAGTCATTTTAAATGATTAAGTATTGAATGTATTCGACTATGTGCCTTAGAAACATTTTTGACGTATGGTGTACGCACCAAATGAGGACTACTTTGGTTATTCCCAAGATACTTGATAGAAATGTTAAATGATTAGGGTAGGTCTGAAAACCTTTACTAACCTATCGGGTTGAGACTTTTGCAGCAAATGTTTAGCCACCATTTTCCTTTATGTGCGGTTGCATAAGATTAGGTTGGAAGAAAGTTAGAAATAACTAATTGAAATACGGCATCAACTCAAAAAATTGTGGATGATCCATTTAAGCCATACTAACAGATGTAGAGTTCCTGGCTAAAGTCAACGTAGTGTTCGTGATTTATGGTTAGAGATGTTGATTTAATTGAGGAAGTTTTTCATTTCTTTTTCCAAGTTCTCGACGAACTACTTCACTTTGAGTCATATACTTCTTCTATATGAGGTTTGTTAATGATACTTGATCGATCAGACTAAATCAAATAGAATGGGTTTGTGCAGAATCAGATTAGTTTAATTACTAATTTCATACTGTTATTTAACAAATTTGTGCATCAAGACGTACTGATATATCAAGCAGAATTTAGGTCAAGTTAAGTCCTGAACCTGTAGTCTGATTATATTGTTATCTCCAACCTATAACCTGCAGTGTTCAGGGTATTCTGTCCCAGTGACTTATTGTTAAAGATAAGTATTGCAGTTGATTCTTGAATTTAAGTGATTTAGAAGTTTCTCTCTACACTTTTATATAATAAATGGTGAACAGATCTCAGTTTCAATCCAGAATGATCATATAAAAATTAGTTCCTTATTTATATGTGCATACAATATACATATATAGTTTCTCGCTTATTCCATTATTTATTTCTTTGTCATTCTTTGGAATCGAATTTAGGCGACCTGTAAACTTTTGTTTTACAAATGATGCAGTCCTTTTGCATAGTTTAAATCCACCAATTAGTCGAACTGTTCTAGAAGCTTTAGCATTTATGTCATATTCATCTAATTCTAATCAACAATTAACATCCAATGATTCCCAGTCGTCCCGTTTAGATAGACTAAATCAAATATTGAAACTATTTCAAGAAAGAAATTCTTCACGTGCTGTAACACGAAGTGGTGAAACACCGTGTTATACTTCACCTAATGTAAGCATTCTGTTTTCCTTGTGTGAAGGTTGCTTAATTTTCTGCATTTGTTTTTATGAATTTCTTTTGTCATTAATTTTAATATAAATCATGTTTTCAGTTAATGTAAATACATTATCCTCATAACTTCATGTAGACGAAGTGGTTACGTTGATAATTTTACACAATGACTGGCAATAAATTGTACTGAACAAATTGAATTGATGTTCATTAAGGGTCTTATAGACTGCCGACCTTTGAACGACTCTTAAATGACCTTGAGAAATATTAGCTAATCAGAAAACAGTATACTGTGAAATATATAATACAAAACTCAAAAATTAAAGGGGATACTGTTCTTTTACATGACTCAAAAACTTATCAAGGTCAGATATAGGTTCAGAAGTTCTAATATCATAGTGCATACGGTACAGGAACACATCCATATGGCTCCATGGTAGTCGACCTCTGAAACCATGATAAAGTCTCAAAGATTCTTTTAGCCTCAACCACATAGCTTCAATGTTGTTGGTATGTTGGTATGGTTTACGGTTTAGGGTTAGAGTTAAGGTTGAGGGTTTAGGGTTAACGGTGAGACTATAAGTTATGGACGACCTTTGAGCGACGCTAGAGTGATCCTGAGAGTGTCAACATAATAACTAAGACTAAATGAGGGTTATAAACCTGTGTGAAGAATTCAAATTATGATTTACAGTTCATGGTTAAGGCTAGAAATTATACTTGGGGTTTTCATCACGAATTGACATCAGCTATAATGCCAAAACTCTATTTATCCAAATGGATAATTGAATTTCGCGCCAAAATTTTATGATCACTTCTCTTGTAGACGCTGAATTATCACGTCTTCCCTAAAATCCGCTGTAAACCGATCATTCGTAAGCATCGCCGTGACCTTGAAAACCTTCTGATTGGCTCGGCAGTATAGTTTAGTCTCGCCGAAAATTCTACTCATCGTCTTTATCTGACTTATTGATAGATGGATGCAACATTGCAGAATCGTTCACAAATTTTACAATTTTTAAGTTGTTATAACCTTTTAAGTGATAAGAGGATTAATGTAAAATAAGGTATGTTTAATTTGCAAAGGAATACATGAATATACAGCGTACAACTAGAGACAATGTAATAAGATCTTCGAGATAACTGATTCAATGTAATATTTGTCTATGTTAAGCTATCTTACTTGGTATCTTGGATTACTAATTTCTTTTAGCCCCCGAATGCCCTGGTACGGCCGAGAGTGGGGAGAGTCCGCTCTCCCTCTCGAAATGCTCTCGCACGGTCACGCGTTTATAGCCTCTGCCAGGGAAGTCCTACTCACTGCCTTTTCGTGGCATTACTGTTGTTTACGTAATTGAGAGTACGAAAAGCGAATGTCCGGCGCTTTAACGGGGTTGGTGGACACGGCGAGTCCACCTAGGGGAGTTGGAAAACCCTGATTCCAAACCGATGGTGCACATGGGCTCCAGTATCCTGAGGGAACAAATAGCGTATGAAACAATCATTGGTCACCGGCTATCATAGGACTGCATCTCCTCATGATGCTCTACTGCCTTGTGGGTTAGACCTTTAGGTCAAAGGCTCCGGGTGTGGCCCCCTAAGAAAATCACCTGCTTCAGTTCGGACACCTGGACAGTATCACAGCCCTCACGCAAATCAAATGCGATTTGTGTGTCACATATATATCTGGTGCTTTCTTGTACCAATATTTTTGTGTTTAAACAAACAAACATCATGTCAATGATTCGTTTAAGAAAACTTACAGTTCTCCCAGGGCATAATACTAGAAAGCATCATACAATACGAAATAAATTGACTCTAAATTTTTTTGTACCTTTTCAGTTTGTTTAGGTTCACAACCAAAATGACTGATTTGTCTACCTTGTAAATAACTCTGGGCTTTACCACACCACTATCCGTCCTATTTTCTTACCAATAGCTTGTCATATTTTTATAACATTATACTTTTTCTTCAATTTCACTCTCTTTACCTCACAAGCATAAAGTTACTTGCTGCATTTGACCTTTTATAGATATTCCTTACAATTTTTCTCATTGATAAATTTAAACAAACCAAAAACACCGATTGACTGGTATGAATTCATTTGTTTCACGGACTCTCTTCAGTGGTTTAAAATAGAGAAATATAATAGTAATATTTTATTCAAAACCAATATACACACTTTATATTATCTTAATGGAGATTATTAAAATGTCACCAATAAATATGGAAGAATTATTTTTTAGAAAATATTCCTGTTATTGGTTATTTATAATGTTAACTAGTGTAAAAGTTTCAGAAGAAAAATTTTTAAAAAATATACAAAGATAACTTTCTAGAAAATAAAAACAGTGGTGTTAAAATTCAATTTTGTATTGCTTGTTTGAATATTCCGAATGATGTGTAGGACTTCAGTTGATCTGCCTCTTATTGGCGGAAGTGCATCTTGTGCATGTTTGTAATTTAAGGCAATCTGCACAGGATGCACATATGTTAATAAAAGACTGATCAATTGCAGCTCTAACGTCAGTTAGAATATTCAAACAAACAATACAAAATGAATTAAAACTTCACCCCCATTGCACAAGCTAGTGGCTATCGGAACTTATAAACTCAGTGGTTAACGCGGTGGCGTTTGAAGCAAATAGGACTGGAATCGAGTCCCGGAATAAACATCAACTCTTGAGTGCAAGTACATCCTACTGACGAGTCCCAAGTAGGACTAAACGCGTATCCTGGATTCCACTGCTAGCCATCATTCATCTTTGTTTACTAATGTTGAAAGTTGTGTAATAAGAACTGAAAATAATTAAATTGACAGAGTGAGATGAGTAAATCTTAAAAAATTTCAGTCAAGAATGAGGAAAGGGAATTTATAATTGAGATCACGAAATAAACTATTACTTACTTAAGCCTGTTAACCCCAATGGAACGTAGGCCACCGATCAGCATTCTCCAACTCACTCTGTCCCGGGCTTTCCGTTTTTGGTTCTATCCAGTTGTAGTTCGTTCTCCTCATATCTGTCTCCATTTGTCGGTGTAATGTGTTCTTCAGTCTTCCTCTTCTCCTTTGGCCTTCAAGATTCCATGTGGGGGCTTGCCTTGTGACACATTTGGCTGCTTTCCCCAATGTGTGTTTTATTCACTTCCAGCGCTTCTTCTTGATTTCTTCATCTGCTGAAATCTGGTTTCTTCTCTCCCGCAGTAGCTTGTTGCTGGTAGTGTCTGGCCAACGGATCCGAAGTATTTTGCGTAGACAACTGCTTATAAACACCTGTACCTTCTCCCTGATGGCTTTCGTAGTTCTCCACGTTTCCGCCACATACATTAGAACTCTCTTGGCAATCGTATTGAAAATTCTGATCTTGGTGTTGGTTGACAATTGTTTTGAGTCCCAGATGTTCTTCAGTTGTAAGTATGCTGCTCTTGCTTTGTCAATTCGCACCATCACATCTGCATCAGATCCACAATGTTCATCGATGATGCTGCCCAGATATGTAAAAGTGTTCACATCCTCCAGAGCTTCTCCGTCAATGGTAATCCGATTGGTGCATGCTGTATTGTATCGAAGAGTCTTGCTTTTCCCTTTGTTTATATTGAGACCTACTGCTACACTGGTCGTCTTCTCCAGCATTTGTTGTTGCTTGTGCGATAGAAGAGCCAGATCATCCGCGAAGTCTAGATCGTCCAGCTACATCCTAGCTGTCTACTGTATCCCGTGCTTCCCCCAGATGTTGACTTCTTTATAATTCAGTCGATCACCAGGAGAAAAAGAAAGGGTGAGAGTAAGTAAACAATTCCGCTTGGAACTCCTCTGGGGTTTCTGCTGGTCTCAAGCCCGGATAAGGGAGGACGGTTGGTATGGGGTTAGCGACCCCATCCCATAGAAAACTAACTAAAAAAACACTGACTAGAAATAAAATATTAATCAATCGTATTTAAAACAATTAGTCTCTTTAGTAAATTTCGATAATGCAGTAAGATGAAGATTATCGGAATTCGATAGAACCATCATCATAGAAAGCCGATATGGACAGGGAAACATCTTAATTTCCATAGTCATTTCCCGATTCAACAGAACCAATCATATTTGTACTAGTGATACCATTGATTGATTAGTATTTTATTTCATGATCTCAATTATAAATTCCCTTTCCTCATTCTTGACTGAAATTTTTTAAGATTTACTCATCTCACTCTGTCAATTTAATTATTTTCAGTTCTTATTACACAACTTTCAACATTAGTAAACAAAGATGAATGATGGCTAGCAGTGGAATCCAGGATACGCGTTTAGTCCTACTTGGGACTCGTCAGCAGGATGTACTTGCACTAAACTCATCGAGAAGCACTGCCTATTTCTACGAGTAGCAATATAAAGTAATGTCATATTAGTGGGGTAACAGCTTTGGTTAAAATAATTAACCCTCACAAGTCAAATTATCTTTTCTAGTAAATAAAGGTGCAAGTTTGCGTGCATACATACATATTAGTAGTTGGGTTAGTGTTATGAGTTAGAGTTATCAGCTCATAAAATTTTCGTCACCAACTGACGTCAGTTATAATGCAGAAACGTTAGGGTTTGGTATTAGGAATCGAACTGGAGTTTTGAGTAAGGTTTACAAATTGGGGTCAAGTTTTTCAGTACGAACTGAAATCAGCTATAAGACAATATCTTGCCACCTTCTTGTTTACAAACTTAAGAAACTTAGGGTTGATATTTAAAGTAAGAGTAAGAACGCGAGAACATTATCTAGCTTCACTAAACACTCTTGATTACCCATCATGTACTTCAGCACACAAAGTGCCTTAGAAGCTAGTATGTTATGTAATATAGCTTATGTCCAATCTAAAATTCATCTCCCAGCTGCATGATAAATATTTTGATTGACTTCAAGGATTTTAAGGACCAAATTTTGATAATTTTCACCCGGTAATAATAACACGAAATACATATAGCGTTGTCTTAACTTTGATTTGTTAACTCAAGGTCATCAGTATACTATAGATTTAGCATTATCATTATGTTTTTAGGCTCTTATCAGTTTTGATTGTGTCAATAGATAATGGGTTCTTTCGGTGATATTATGTTCTTAAAGTCAAATTGTCTAATTGTTTGTCTTTCGCTGTTGTTTTGTTCAACATCATCAGCATCTACTTACATATGATGGTGATGCAGTCCGGAATGACTGTAAGGTCTTCACAATTAAGTCGTCTAGCTTAGAGAAGACAAAATCAGGAAAATCATCCACCTTAACTGGAAATCTCCATCACATCATAACAGACTGTTGTTTGGACAACAGAACCTACCTGGTTATATGAAAAACATAGTACATTTCTGGGTCAATATCTATCATAGTGTTTTTTGTGATATATATATATATATATATATATATATATATATATATATATAAAGCGGAAATGTGGTCTTCCCATAGCATGGTTTTTGAGACCACATAACATGCATTGTTTGTATTGTGATCTCGCCTTCTACATAGCTAACATTAAATTCACTTACCCTATTATTATTATAATTGTCATGTGATGGATTTTCCACCCACATTCCTAAATCTCTTATAATAGCACAATTAAGTCAGATAAGTGGTCACTTATACCCGTATTATTTAGCCTCGTAATTCATGTGACTATACAGGTAAAATATCGAACCACGACATACTGCATTTAATCAATGAAAATAGGCATGTGACCAAAAGATTTTGTAATCCAAACCAGAATAACGGAGTCCTAGTTAATTGGCAGTAATTTTATGGACGACAGAATCATAAATCAATAGTCAACATGCCAAAAGTGGCTTATGATTGGAACTACATAAGAATATCAAAAACTAACCTTTTGATAAGTATTCATTAGAAATTTATAATCCGACTTTACCAAATTGTAGCCGCTCACGTTTCATATTTCCTTTTTTTTCTTTCTCTACAACCTTTGGACTTCACGTATAAAATCTTGTTATTAGAAGCTAAATTTCATTTTATTTGGATTCTGAACCAATAAACTGTAGTCCTTCCGACTTGGTCAATTCTATATTTGAGTGTTTTTTTCCTTCTAACAACTTTTTTCTCACGTCATCTTCCAAAATTCCAAAGTTAATAATGACTTTATGTCAAACTTTCATCTTTGAATTTAGTAGTTAACTTCCAGCGTGAACTAAAATAATAATTGTTTTATAGATCAATTTTGCTACGTTGTAGCGAACGAGAACATCAGTGGGGACAACCAAATGTGTTTGAACATAAAATTACAGAATGTCCTAATAAGATCTGAAAACCATATAGTGGATACTTCATTTGCAAAATGTCAATCAATTTTCTCAGACTTGATTGTTCCTTCGTTTCTGCCACCAGGCATTTCAATTTTGACTGATGATATATACTACTTATATCTGTCGATATCAGGAGCACACACCACAGCGTTTCCTGATGCATAGTCTGTTCTTTATCACTTTCAATTTTTGTGGATGTCGTGGGTTTTTTCACGTCTCTGCCTACAGTATATTTAAAACACTACTTATCCGTACTTTATTCATCTGTTAACAAATGTTATTGTAATCTATTCGACTGATTTGTAAAGTGTCCTGTTATGTTAATGATTACTTTAATTGTTGTTTATCGATTTTATTGTAATTATTAACTAGGAAAGAAACTTGGATGCCTGAAATTCATTTCTGCGGTCATAATTTGAATTTCATCCCGAAAAAACAATTTATGGATATATATATATATATATACAAATATTCGAGTGTTATTATTATTATCCAACACTCTTCTGATAAATCAAACTTCATCTGTAGTAATACTAATCACTCACCGAGTAATTAAAAACGTTATTTTTATCTTGTTTCTAGTCCTGTTGGAGTTCTGTCAATTTATTTGAAGTATACTTTCTAATTTTAAAGATTCGACACTGGGTGTGCTGTTTTCATTCTAAGTAGTTTGAGATAGTTGGCAGTGGTAATGTTTCTGACTTTGACATTAAATGGCATATGTTAAAATGCTAAAGGGTTACATTAATCCCTTCAAGTATGAAAATACACCTTGATGTGATACAGATCATCTGATAAAGTTCAGAGCCTCCTGCTTTGAGTTGTCTAATTTCATCATTAGTCTCTACATAACAAGACTGGCGAACTTTTTGGTAAATTAACAGGTGTTCAACGAGTTCTTGGTTCCAGTTTATGGTTTAATAACATTTATATTATTTAATCAATAGATAATTTACTATAACTCAAAGGATCGTATGCGTTTTTGTGCACCAAGCTGTAAATTGTACATACTTTCTAGACCTCAATAATTGATAAATCAACTGTTACATTCTTTATGAGCATAATGAGATTTGAATAGATCTCTCTCAATCATTATCATCGTTAGTTCAATTTTTTTCTTTCGTCTTATCTCTTTGTTTTTCTTTCTACAGGATGAATTCATTGATTCATTAATTTTAAAACTCAAATCGCTGGGTCTAACGGAATTAATGGAATCTCAGCTGGTAAATTTATCTAGTTATATTGTAAATTTATGCCAAAACGGTCGTCCTCAAAGCGCCTTCCATTCATCTAATCCGAAAGTTAATCGTATTATTCCAAAATACCAAGTTTACGCCATTGAGAACCGAGATAAAATGTTTCTAAGTAAGTGTCTCTATGTCTTAATATTATAAATAAATGAAATTTTAATTTCGTCAACTTTTTACGTGAAT
This sequence comes from Schistosoma mansoni, assembly GCF_000237925.1. Lineage (NCBI taxonomy): Eukaryota > Metazoa > Platyhelminthes > Trematoda > Strigeidida > Schistosomatidae > Schistosoma > Schistosoma mansoni. Next base: position 14,838,580 of record NC_031497.1, read on the forward strand.
GGAATACCTTATGTGATTATACCAGTTGGTGACTAGCAGTGATATCCAAAATATGCACTTTGTTCTACTTAAAATCCATAAATAAAATGTATATATGTTTTCATATATCGTTACTCTCATTGGGATTGGGAACACCAGTTCTTTAAATATCAAATCGTCACGTACTAAGTTACTGGACTACGATAAACATCAGTAGTATTGAATTGGTTTCTTTACCTATTGAATATCTGCAAAAAAGATGATTTTAATGTATGATTTATACTGTGTAATGTTAGTTCAGGTCGTTGACATAAAGAAAAAGCAATTGAATTGTCAGAATTCTGCTTAATTGTCTGGTATTTAAGTGTCCGGGTTTCTGATCAATCTTTACTTGGTAATTCCATCGTCGCTGTTGGCATATATTTGGATTACCTTTCATCTTCAATATTGTGGTCGTTCATCACTTCCTTCATATATTGATTGTTGGAGTTTATTTGATTCCATTCGCCAATATATTAATTAACTTGTATCTAATATCTGAGACCTCTTTCTCTAATGATTGTCTATATACATTAAAATAACAATAAGACATACCTTGATGTTTGTTTAAACATATGAAAAGAAAGCTATCACTTTGTTCTATATAGTGTTTGATTTAACAATTGTGTTCAATATTTGTTGTTTTATCGTTGAATTCTTTGTTTTGTACAATATCATACAATAAGAGGATTATGTAAATCTGAATTACACTAATCTTGAGGGAGTTTTCTACTTAGTCTAGTTGTGATTGATAGTCTTTCCGTTTTTAGGGAAGGGATTTTATCGCTAATCAGAAATTCAAAAAATACTATATTTGGATATTTTTCAGTCCTTGGTATAATATATGACGAAGAATGTCAGTTTTCTCTAAATTGCAAGTAGGCCTTAGTGATGAGTGTCAACTAGCACAAAGCTTTGATACATAGATGCATATCAATTGACTGTAACTACTCAACATTAAACGAAATGTGCTGCAAAGTCGAATCATTTACCTTGGTGGCTACATTTCAAACTGAGCGGTAGAATTCGATTACCACTGAGGTCCAGACAACATGACATTGATTACATTACCTAGTGAGTGATTTTTGCCAAACATCACAGTTTTACAGGTCAATCAGGGTCTGACGAGTTTACTTTATATTTTATTATCACTATGAATGTATGTTTCTAATAGTTGTGCTTTTCAATTTCTTTTTTTGTAATTTAGGTTCACAACCTAGAAATGCTCAGTGTATTAATCCCAAAGATTTTCTAGAAGATCCTTCTCATTTACAATGGTAATTAAGTTTTTTCTGTCTTTTTTGTCATTTCGAAGCTTTACATTGTTAGTCTTTATTTTTAGATTGATTTCGGTTTATATTTTAAGTGGCAGACATGCTTGATATAAGATCTGAGTAAGCCTCATAAGCGCATGTCATTTTTCACGTCGTTTTACGCAAAATATAAACAGTGCTTTACGTAACCCAAAGCTAACGTCTGGTGATTTCATTACTTGTCATCTTTTCCGAGTACACTGAGTGAATTTTTACAATAGATGTCAAAGCAATGATTAATGTTTATTAATACTTATAATTTACTACGAATTTTGACTGTAAGGATTTGAATATTGACCTTCTTGATGTTATGGACTACAATTGATTAGTTTCTTTGGCTGTTATATGTCCTGATTAGATTGGCTTAATACTACTGTCAATTCACGAGCACTTTTAAGCAGAGCTTGATAGTTACTGGAAGTGGAATTCAGGTCACTCGTTTATTTTATTTGGAACCCTTCGAGTAGATGTAATAACACCTCAGTGTTAATGTTTACACTGAGGCTCGAACCCAGTTCCTTTCACTCTAAACATTATGTTCTCTATAATTACAGTTTAATCATATTTCCTTTATTTAATGTCATTTCCTTTCTTATTTTCATGTTCTAGGCTATTAAGTTCACCAGTGAAACGTTATGCAAATCTCTTACAGGAACGTTTACTTTCTGGTCGTCTTTCATTACACCGTGATTCCTTTGATTCTGGAAAAAAAATTATTGTCGGACGTAGTTTATTCTTATCTCCACCATCAACATTACTTAACACTGGTGGAGATAATTCTTCGTATGCATCGGCAAATACATCGAATACAAATTTAACAAAAATGGGAACGATTGGTGCACTAGTACATGGTGAAGTAATATCATCATCGTTTGCTGAAATGATGAATCCATTGTTTGGTATTCGATCAACTCCGAAAAGTATGTTTGAAGTACGAAGTGAAATGCCTATTTGGCCAGAATCACGTCCTCGAGGTGTTATGTTAGCAAATCTACAAGAGCATCGTGCGGGAATGATCAGGTAATTACAACGAGATTGCCTTCAGCTGTCTTAAATAATAAGTAAGACTCGTTTATTTGGAATATGAACTCCCGGTGCACTTTAAAACAAGCACGTCTATCATACTATTATCACTTCCACATAATGTCACTAACACTGAGTCCCTTATTACATACCATACGCACTAGCGCTTGATTTCCTCCTATTTATTCTGGTCTGTTTTCAGTTTCCCGATTAGAACACCGGAAAAGCCATCAAAGCACCATGTATCATTCAGACCTAAAAACTCACTTGATTATATACATAAAATACAATACTTTGACTAGTGATGAATAATAAATCCTCGCACAAGCAAGTGGCTATCAGGACTCAGTGGCCGAGTGGATAACGCGATGGCGTTTGACGCGAGGGTACTGGGTTCGAGTCCCAGAGTGAGCATCAACCCTGAGATGCAGGTACATCCAGCTGACGAGTCCCAAATAGGACGAAACGCGCGTCCTGGATTCCACTGCTAACCACTATCCATCTCTGCTTACAATAGTCTTTATACTTTATAGGCACTGTAATTTGTAGTGGTCTTTGTTTCAGTGAATAAACTTCTTTATTCTCTGGACCTCTTTTTCCTGCCTATCTACTATCAGCTTAATGTGCTTTCTTGATACTTCATATTGTTTTCGATGCCATCTAATAACCTGTAACTAACGATGTACTCAAACATCCAGCTAATTTACATTTCTATATCCTACGATTTTTAAAGCATGTTTCGCGTTAGATTAATTAGTTGGGGGGGGTGCTTGTTAGCGCTTGTCGGCAAGACATTTTCGTAATTTTCAGGGAACTCACGCTTCCTCAGTGATCCCAATTTTCGTCATTCACTGCAACAGTTGGAAATATGATCATTGACGCATTCGAGTTTTAGCTAACATGTTGTAGGACCGGAATTTTTACAATAACCAGCCATTGAGTAGTAATCAGTGTCGTATTGGTTGGAATATGCCGATAATGTTTCAATATGGTCGCTGAGGTAAGTTCATTATCTCGCTCCACTCTTTACTCGCTTACTGAGAATCGTCTGTTTACACTTCATCTGAAACGCAATTTTTGTGATAAGTTGTGTTGGGTTAATTCTTAAAGCTTTATGTACTAATCTGTTTCACTTTTTAATGAGACATTATGCTTTTATGGAGCAATTGATTGTTCTGAGATAAGAGAATAACTTACGTTACTATATGTTTAGCTTTTTTACTCACTAGACTATCTGATTTTTAAAATTTTGGGCATTGAAATTCGGTTTAAATAATTAAAAGGTTAATGTGCTAGAAATCGCTTGTTTAATTATATGATGTCCCATTAATTTAGAGTGTAGAAAAGTCTCAGAATCAAACAAGAGAATTGTCATGTACCACTCGATTTTTAAGCACTGCTCCTATATTGTTTACATGTAGTATGATCTACACCTACAATCTTCACCATTCTAATCATTATTAACTCCTTGATATATCCGTACAGAAATTCCTATCCTTCATTTTTTCCTTACTTTTACAGTTTAGCAACTCATAGTTCTGGTAGACTATTTGCATCATGCTCTAGTGGGGATGGTTTGGTAAAATTATGGAATTGTGGATTCTGGCCTACTGAATCTGATGGTTATGTAGACCAGTCAACTACCGGTAATCATTCTAGTCGTGTTAATAGTGCAACATCTGAACTAGTCCAAAAATCATCTAATTTAAAAAATCCAGAACTTGGGTTGGCTTATTGTTTACCTACACGATCATCCTGGACATTTAATTGTAGTGAACAGGACTCAACTGATTCATCTATTAAAATATGTCGAGTAAGTATGAATTTTTATGTTTTGCAGGCTATTTTTCATCCCACAACTGAGTAATTAAATGATAAAAGCAACTCCACTGGATCGATTATTTCATTATAATTATAGAACCTTGATGAGGGTCATAAATTTAACTTCTAGTGAGGTAGGTTGTAGATGTGCGTTGCTGCGAATTTCTATAATACCCAATATCTATTCAGTACTTCTTAGTTTTCAGCGATTGTCTATACAAAGTTACTACATGAGGTAAACTAAAAATTCCATGAAATTTCTGTGCCAATCATAAATTATTACGTATTTTGTAGTTTTTATTGGTTATATGTAAGTCATACTAATAACTTCTGATTTTTATACCAAAACTAACCTCATAGCGAAATTCTAATCATTTTTGTCAGTTTTCAAGATTCATACAATGGTTGTCGGTCTTAGGAGCACGCTAGTACGTTACGATCTTATCTGTTTATTTATTTAAACACATGAAGACTGACGAAGGAGCACCAAAAAATATATATGCTCCATATATATAGTAGTTATCATTCAGTTTGCGTGTGAGCTGGGATATTGCCTGGGTGCCCGAATCGAAACAGGTGATTCTCTTAAGAGGGGCCACTTATCGAGCCTTTGGTCTAGGGATTTAATCCACAAAGCAATGGAGCAACGTTGGGAGATGCTACTCCATGATAGCCGGTACCCAAGACTAGGTTCATGCACCTTTTTTTCTCTCAAGATGCTGGAGTTCATGTGCACCACTGATTTTGAATCAGGGTTTTCCAACTCTCCTAGGTGGACTTTCCGTGTCCACCAACCCGGTTAAAGCGCCGGACGTTCGCTTTTCGTCCTCTCAGTTTCGTAAACTACACCCCCACCGCGAGAAGGCAGTGATTAGTACCCCCCTGGCAGGGTCTATGTACATGTAGCCATATAAGAGAATTTCGAGAAGGAAATTGGACTCTCCCCACCTTTTTCCATAGCAGAGTATTTGGGGGATCATTTTTTAAAAATTCAATGTCAACAGAGATGAACATGCTTAGTATTACACGAATAATTTTAAAAGCATTAGCAGCATTTATTCCTTTCTTGAAATCTGCTCAGTGAAGTTTCACCTTGTTGTACCATAATTTACGCATAACATTTAACGTATTTAAATGCAAGGCAATGAAACTGTTTTAAACAACAAAAAAAGTCCACGAAAATATCGGAAAAAGGATTAGAAATTCAAAACATTCAAATTACAATATGATATAATGTTTTGAATAGATTTATTGTCTTTAAAGGTGCTTCTCTGCACTAGACTTCATAGAAAACAAATTATTTTATTTTCTAGAGTCTTGTATGGACATCGAATGGATCTTGTTTAGTCACCATACTTGATGGAAAATTGTTACAACAAATTGATGTAGCTACTGGACAATCTAATGGACTAAGTCAATTAAAAATAAATAATTCTGGTCGTGCTGTATGTTTAAAAACATCAACATGTTGTCATTTTCCTTCTCAGTATAATTTAATAAATCAAGTTATGATCGGTGGAAGTGATACTAATTCAATTGCTTATGCTACAACTAGTAATCAAATCGTTGCACGTGATTTACGTGTGCCAAACTCAAGTTCACCTGTATGGATTTTAAAACAAGACAGAAGTCATGGTAAGAAAATAAACTGTAGTGTGAATAAAATATTTTTTTAAAAGCTATAAAAATCAGTGAAAACATTGATAGATAATTAAAACAACATTTTAAACTACCCAGCTTTATACTGTTTTAATTTATTTCCTAGATAATATCATTTTCCCATCTATTAAGGCTATATGACAAACATGTTGAATTCCTGTTGCTCAGTTGAGTCGTCTACACATCTAACTATTAGTCATCAGGTTACAGTTCCTAATCTAATTATCAACTTTTTCGTATTAGACTGACATTGTTTAACTCAGTCAAGTTGGATCAAACGTAATTGTACTTGATTACTGAAATGGATTTTTTTCTGATAAACGCCGTTGGAGTGAATTGAATTTTACACCAGTTATTCTATAAAAGTATCGTTAGTAATCTCATATGACACGAATTTTATTTAATTAAAGTTAAGATTTTACCAGTGACGTAAGTTTAAGGCAGGCTCAATGATAAGTTCACCATTTAACTTCACATCGCGAAGATGTCTTTTACGTATCTGTCCCAATTAAAATGAGCTTTCTAGTCAGTATAAATGCATCTCGAGGACTATACTGATGACGTTTAAATAAAACAGTTAAAATTTCACAATTAAACTACTCTGGCTCAGAGAACGCACTGACTTCAAAATTATTCACTTGAGTTATGATAATATACTGGATTATCACACGTTTGTTCTGAATTCATCTTCGGTCATATATTGGTTGACGTATTTTAGTTGTTTCCTATTGTATTGTATTACGTGAGGATAAGCTTGTAACGAGCTTCATCGATTTATATACACTTACTAAAAGAAAGGCGTGTCAAATAAATAAGTCATTATAACCCCATCCATTGATTACATAATATTAGCCCAGGCATTTGATCATCTGTCTACATCTCTATGTGTATACTCGTATTTGTTTATCTGATTATTTATCGGTATTTTATACATTACTTACTTTATGTGTTGTCGAAATTATGCATGATTAAGTTTGACTGTTACCAATCCCATCTGAGTGTGCTTGCCTTCTAGATTGGTTTATCTGGTTAAACGATTGTCTGCAATGTGATTTCTCTAATACCATATCATACTGGAATTTCGAATTTGCATCTCGTATACGTAATAAGCCATTGAATATGTACGAAATTAAACAAGGATATATACGTCTGAGACCAACTGAAGATTGAGTCAGTTGTTTTTTTCTGTCAAGCTTTGTTTTCACCTTGCCGCATAACATTGAAACTAATTGGTCAATGTGAAATGTAAACTTCCTCTAGTTAGTCTTTTTTTACTTGAATTCCTGTCACTGTGATAAGGCAGAACTACTCGAAATTTCGGTCTCTGGGTTCGAACCCCGTTTGTCGCCACTTCTGTCAAAATCTATAAACTCTGTAAAAGTAAGTACGTTCAATTCTCGTACTCTTCAAAAGGAAAATTTTCCAACTAGTACACTTGGATGATGGTTTAGTAGTGGAGCCATAGTTTGACTTCAAACCACTGGGGTTCTCATTCTCGTTTACTTACTTTCCTGTCTACCGTATGGAAGACAATCCATCATCAACTCTTACACTATAGGAACGACTCAAATATAATTACAGATCCTCTGTACTTGGTTAGTAAGTAGGATTATAAATTTAGGTAAATGAGACAGGAAATTCTGGTAATCAGTCAGTTCGAGTTGCCATACCACATTAGCACAGAGATGCAGTTGTCGATTCAAATCCCATAGTGGTACAGGTAGTAAGAGTATAAGCAATAATCGGAAAGATTAGGGTTTGAAGATGTTATTCAAGGAGTATAATCCAGTGAAACAAATTTGGAAAGAGAGAAGAGAAAGGGACATAAAGAATTCAGAAGATTAGAATTTGGTAGAACACAAAGAGTGGATGCACCTTCGCCACTGCAAACGATTTTAAGCCGTCATTCCAGGTCTCTAACCACCGATTGCTATCATCTCGCGAATCCCAGCCAGGTAGTTTACACCTACCAACATGGCTCAGTTCACTTGTTAATGACTTCATGGATTTATGCCACGTTTTGGCCTGGCCGCCCCTAGCTTTCTTCCAACCTACTCCTACACCATAAATTCTGGTAATGTCGAAGTAGAAGCTATTGGTCGAAATTAATTGCTTGAAGTTAATGGGAATATATTACCATACTTTCATAAGTTGAGTCTTCTCGTAATTCTTTTGATATATTATTAATTAACAAATATTTTCCGCCTCTTATTTAGGTTTAATACTTTCGATGGCAGTACATAGTTTTCATACATGGCTTGTTACAGGAACTAGTCGTGGACATCTTATATGTTGGGATTTAAGATATAAACGTCAAATAGCTTATACAGAACATCCATACCAACCGGGTATAGGTATTTTAGATTTGCAAATAGCTGAAACCCATTCTCGGTTTGAACTGGATAAGAAGTATGCTGGTCAATCATCCGAAAAACCATATCAAGTAGGACAAACTTTGGTAAGTTGTTAATTTCATTTGATATCCTGCATTATGAATGAAATATGACGCATGATAAAAAGTAAGAAGTGTTACATAGCGCGAGCTATCTATTTGACCATTATTATGCTATATTAGGTCTGTGCACGGATGGTGTCATATTGTATTGGTATTCCACTGAAAGAGACCTCTACGTTAAGATAAAATTACAGGGCTCTGATTTTGGGATAAACTATAAATTTACCATGTTTTTTGTAACATGACGGTATTCTTAGGTCGAAACATCTTCAACAAGGACATATTTCCCACAAATTTTGAGCAGCGAGAACTTATACTAAATATTTTCGAAATATTATTCAGAGTACTTAGAAGACTGAAATTTTGTCAGATTTCCCCATCAAGCAGAACAATATGATCCGCGTACTCCAACTTGATGATTGGATCTCTATGTAGGTGGTCGATTCCTGGAAATTGAAATCTAGAAAGTGTTATTTCTGGAGGGACGTCTGTCGAACACCGTTTGATATTACTAATTTAGATTACTGTTTGGCATTATCGCTGATTCGATTAATAATGTTCCAACGTAAAGCTTTCAGATGTAAAACAATCTTGACACTCATTCCACTTATGTACACTGCCACAAGACTTCTTGGTTGACAGTGTCGCATTTGGGCTAAGTAATATGACTGCAGTTGAGCGTCGGTATGCATACCTGTTTTAGGATTTTGTCAATGTAACGACTTAACCAACAAATCTACGTCCAAAGCCGAAACTCTTAATTGGGACCCATTAGATAGAATTACATCCTACTCAGTCAGTTTAAGTGATAATATTGGATCATCATACTTCGAGACCTCTGGAATGTTAGCTTAGAAAGTCATACTGTTCTCTCGCTCGTTTAGAATTATTGTTTTCCCAAGATCTCTAAAAACCGGAGGTTCTTACCTATCAATGGGTAATGAATATTAACTGTTTAGATTGTTAATTAAAGTGTGATTGGAATAACACCTTATTTTAGAGGCCTTATTGATTTTCTAGACGTTGGAGTTGCACGTCTACATATGACAATGAAGAATAAGACGGTCTTTTTGCCATAGATGAAGAGTAACTTATATTGTATAACGACGCCAAGTCAGTGTCCCGGACACCATTATTATTCTCAGCCAAGGCAACGCCTATAGTCATTATAAAGCAACCAAATGGCTCACTGCAAATCTGTAGACTTTTAACGGGATGGAATGCTGCTCTAGAACATTACTATACCTTATGAGTTCCGGATAATCTGTCTACTATTCTAAACAGTGGAAGCTATTTTGTAAAGTCAGACCTAACTGAGTCTTACCTAGAGATAGAGGTTGAGTCTTCATGCCGAGAATTAATGATAGTAAATACTCATCTGGATTTATTTCAGTATAATAAACTACCACTGGGAGTGAAGATGGGACTAGTGATTTCCCAACAACTAATGAACACTATTCTAACCGGGATTACAAGAGTAGCTTTTTATTTGGATGATACACTTGTGGTGACATGACTAGCAGAACTACAGCTGTACTAAATCTCATCAAAAAAAAACACTGATTCCGGTTACGATAGGAAAAATGTTACCTTTACGATTAGTGAAGTATTTTGGACTGGTAGTTAAGAATCCTACCCTGATCCTGGAAATATCCAGTGTTATCAATAAAATCCTTACCCCCACACGATGCATCAACTCTACGTTCGATCCTCAAACTTACTAGTTCGTTGTCAGCGTTCTTGTCATCCCTATATGGGATACGAACACAATTAAATCATCTGCTTGTAAACAATACAAAATGAAAATGGGTGAAGCAGTGCCAAATAGTCTGTTCAGAACTGTATGATTAAGGGTTGGATTCCTTCATTTGTCGACGTGTCTTATTGGAATTTTAAAGCCCTATTTACAGTAACTTGTAACTTTTTATATTAGTCTTAAGTCTGACTTCTAAAAATTTATTTAATAGATTATCGCTGCAACCGATCATCATAATGAAGTGACAATTTGGGACTTGGAGTCCTCAGCCACAGCGTCATCATCTGCAGCCATTTCATCCTGTAATTATGGACTTCCCAGTTCTTTTGCACCAGTTCGCAGTACAGGATGTTTAGCTTCGACATGGGCTCAACCAGGCAATAAAACACCCCTTATTCTTGATAGTTCTCTACCACATCGATCAGTCCGATCAATTTTGTGCCTTCCTAACAACAGTGTTATGCAGTTTAATGAATATAACAAACTCCATTCTCAAGTTACTCATTTACCAGCTATAGTGGCCGGTGGTAATGATGCACGTTTACGGTATTGGAACTTCCGAAAACCAGAGGATTCGTGTGTTTTAGTTTGGGCTGGGATTGATGAAGCTACCCCTCCTCGACTTACCTACCGGTAAATTTATTTTTGTCTTTTTATATTCAGTGACACGATGACATTCATCGAAATTGAGCGTATATCCAAAACGCTGATGTGGACATTAATGTTCATACATTCTACTAACAACGCTGAATGTATCTTCTGGGTTAACGTAAGGTTCTGTACTCCGTAAAATAATCTTAACCAATCCGTCTGAATTTTAAAAAATTCGAAAATCAGCTCTATGAAAACATTTTTAGTTGATCGATTCTAATTTCGCTGTGTTAGACTGAACGTCATCCCACAACTTCAAGCAGAGAAGTAGCTACAAGTATGCTAACAAATATACATTGTGAAAAGTGTAATCTCGTCTCATTTGTTCTGAATGTTTTGCACTATCTGTTTGGCACCACAGTTCGTAAGTGAGATTTAAGTCATCGAAGCTTGGTTATGATATAGGGTTCCATACACTATGATGTAAGAACTGATCACTGAACCATAGTACTTTAATAGTATGCCACAGTTTACTTGAATAAGAGCCCATAAATTGGTTGAGTTGTTTACACGAGCTGAAATCTCTACATGGAAATTCTACTTATCGTAATGACTAAACAAAGCCAACACTGGTTTTACGTATCGATATCATTCACTTCACTTGCGAACTTCTATTTCGCATTGTCGTACTGTTTAACTAAAATTATGAACTGATGATTTAATAGTATCGAATACTACATCCGCTAGGCAATCAGTGTAACACTGGGATCTATTGATGGAGGTGATAATTTGGTACGCATTAACTTTGGTTGACAAATCACGAACCAAATGGCGATAGTATCGTGCTATTCGTCTTAAAAATGTTTTTACTGCCTGTGAAAACTAAGACAGAAAATGTGAATACTTTTGCAACAAAAAAGTATCCTGGGATTTTATCATCAATAATAGGATGTAAACTATTTCACTAAAATGTGACCTGAATGGTGCCAGTGTCATTCCATAGTTAGAATCAACATGAATCCTGGGACAAATATTTGTTAGCCCAAGTTGTTATACCCTACTATCACGACAAGATTATTGGTGACGAGTCACGTTATCGTAGTTTTACTGAAAAAAAAAAACTAAATACTGCGAATTTGCTTCGAAAAACAAGATGTAAAGGTATGTATAAATGAATAATACTGGGACCAGAAATCCTGAGTAAGATAAAGAACTAGTGAGTCTGGACCACTGTGATCGGTTCTGAGCTATGTCAGCCAACGTGTCCAACCACAATGATTGCAGTTATTGTGTAGACCTTATCCAAGTAGTCTGCATCTACTAGCATGATTTAGACCAAGACTCATTAGATTTATGGACTGATGTCAGCGTTTTGATTTTCCCACCCTCCTAACCAAGATGACAAAATAATCTACCTTTTTCGACAAAAAAAAGTCTCTACATAACTATATTTTCATTACCACACTAAAAGTGAACTAATATTACACAGATTTCTTCTAAAAAAGCTTTTCGAAAATTGATCATTTTCCTTTATTGTTATGATTGTTAATAGGTCAATATATGTAAATGATGTCTATATTTTAATTGAACAAACTGATACTTCTTCCGTTAATGATACATCAAGTAGTTTGTTAACAAAAACAATGTACACAGAAGTATCACAAAAATTACAATCATCAAGTAATATAACAGAAGTATCAAATAGTGCATTCCCTGTATCAGGACGTTTAGAATTACGTGAATCAACCAAAGGACATAAGAATATTATATCTGATTTAACTGTTCTTCAAGCAGGTCAAGCATTTTTAGTCTCTGCTTCAATGGATGGTGTGATAAAAATTTGGCGATAATATATACCAATCATAAATTTATTCATAAAGTATTTTTTTATCAATTGATTTCATTAATTTATTAATTATTATAGATTGTGATTATGATGATGATAGAACAAACTACTTGTACACTATTTTATTTTATATATTTATAACATAAATGAAACATACTTGCAAATTTTGCTTAAATATCAGTTATCTAAATTTGAAGTTGTGTACGTTTGTCAAAACCTTAATTGTTTTTATTAAAGTTGAACTTTAAACACTAGTCTAAGCGTTATTTTCGATTTTATTTCAACCGAAAAAGACAAAAAAACACCAAATTGTTACACATACAGCGCAATAGGATTGTGATTCACAAAAACGATTTGTTTGTTTTTTCGAACTGCATAACAATATAAATAAACATGTGAATACATACAAATTTGTACAAAATAAAGAAAATAAGATATCAAAGTGTGTTGTTTTTTTGCATTACCGCCTAAGTGCTAAAAGGATCATATAATCACTTGTTGTTGCCAAGTCTGAACTTAAGCAAGGTGCTGCTTGTTTTAATAAACTTAATGCAAAACTGCTTGGTGCAAATAAATATACTATCAAAGATGAACGTTGTGTTGTGGTTGTTTTCTCGGAATTATTATCCAATGATTCTTGTTGTATTTTTTCCTCCTTTGGACAGATTATACCAGCTGATTGTTTTAATTTTAAATAAGCAATTAAAGCGTGTAGTGAAAAACAATCATTTATTGTTGATTTTACATTCGTAATTTCAGTGTTCGACTGATTATTCAGTTTAGATTCCTTGTGCAGATACTTATTAGTTTGCTCCGTATCGGGTAATATTAGCATGAGGCATAAGTTATGACGTGCTGTAGATAGTACATTATGAATACGATGCGTAGCTTCGGCCATCCATGAAGCATCAAGAGTGCCCCGGCGTGAAATACGTAAAGTTGGACTAGTTAGTTGTTCGGAATTACTGTTATTGTCTTTATAATCCAGTAAATCTTGACTAATATCTTTATTACCGATTAACATCAAACAGCGAAAATAAAAATGGTTATTTTTCAATAAGAACTTTCCTTTCCACAAATCCGGTTGTAGATACTGGTCCAGTTCTTGAAGGGTGACGATCGATTTCAGGTTACATGGAATATCTTCTACTGGACTGAGTATACCGTGGTTGTCCGAGTAGCGAGATGTGTTCCGATTATATGTGTGATATCGATTAGATATATGAAAAGGTGGTTTTACATAAGGTAAGTGTCGTACAGTAGTGAGATTTTTATCACCGGCGGGATCTTCTATGTAATACTGGTTCGTCGTGTACGGTCCCCCATCAAAATGATCATTTGTTCGAATACGACAGTTATTTGCGGTTACAGGAATCCCATTATCAGACCTAATTATAGCATTTCGTGATTCTGACATTTGATTGTCCTGACCGTCACCTTCTGTGTTAGAGTCCGTCTTGTTTAAAATCTGTGACTTTGGTTGGACTAATTCCGGGTTTATAAAATCTACACGAAGTCTTAAATTCGGACGACTGGTTGCTGAGAGACTTTTTAATTGTCTATTAGCTTCGAGTGCTGATTCGCAGCTGTCATAAACGGCGATTGCATATTTACGTCTAGGAGACCAATCAAGATAAGTTAGTTGTCCGAAACGAGAGAGCATACGCTGTAGTGAATCAACGGAAGTCCACGATTCTAATCCACCAATATACAGACAGTGCGATGGGATTGCCTTACCATAACCTATTTTGCAATGTAGGGATCTAATAAAACGACCAGACATGGAAATTTTCGCACGACTGGCCATATCAACATTCTGAAAGCGCACAAATGCATAAGAATGAGCACCAGGTTTCGGAGAACGCTTAATATCAATTTGTTCAACATAACCATACCTCTCAAAAGCTGAGAGTACCTCTTTCTCCGTTATATCTGGTTCTAAACTTCCAACAAATAAAGTCCTTGTAGCTTTAGACTCTTTTTCTGAATCGGATGCTCCAGGAGAGAACCCACTTCTGTTATGTTCATAGTGTCGAAGGTTTGCAGAGCCATAACGATTGTGAGAAGTGATTGTATTTAACTGCGCTGGTGGCAACACCCCAGGGACAGCATTCAGACCAAGAGCCTTTGCAGCAGCAGCCATCATGGCGGAAGATGCCATTCCAGGCATACCAAGTAAGCTTGTAGTACCTGATGGACCTAGTGGAGCTGGTTTAGGTAAAAAATCGGGGAAAGTGGACTCTACTTTGCCGGGGATATTGTGCATAAGATGTCGTCGGTCATTAATATCTTCAGCTTCCATTCCTTCTTGACGTTTTTTACTGGCAATTACTTTACGCGTATCACCCTCATTAGCAATATCAATTAATGAGGTAACATTTGCAGGGCGATCAAGTATGTAAATTATTGGGCTATCACAGAGCGCTTCTTGTGCGTCTTCAGAATATCTGAAGATGAAGAGTTAATAATACATGACACAGGAAAGTAGCGATAACAATTTTCATAACGATAAGCTAATAGAAATTAATTATATCTATTCTGGGACGTTATGTGAAGCGTAATTTATGTTATGCATGAGTTCGATGTATACTCCGAGTCTTATGCTGAGAATCATTTATTAAATAATTGAAATCTTTATTTACATCAGTCCATATGTGACCCGTAAGGATAACAATGCAAACATGAATATTAAAGAGGTTATTTTTTTCTTCTGTACCTTTACATATATGGTTAGTTAGCACAAACCTTATTGAATCTTAAACCTTTAGGCATTACACACATTATCTTTTATAATTATCGTTTATTTAGCAAACGGTTGTTCCGAAGCTTCGTACCACGATTGTTTGCAGTCGTAACTGTAGTACAACCAGTGGAATTATCCTATAATTTTAAAAGTACTTACACTAGTCATTCAACTCTTGATATATAACTTGTATTGATATCCAGTAGGTTACATTTTTAATAAAGTACAGGTTTTTATACTTACTTTAAATCACACTTCCTGTGTGGCGAATACGGGCAATACCTGGCTGTCCAAATTAAAGTAGCTGAAGCGTGGTCGAGATGAACAACCTAATGGCTGACTAATATAACATTTTACTTACCCCGGCTCGCAGTCTACCACAAGCGATTTTGGTTGAAGTAGAATGCGATTGGAAAAGGATTAAAAGTAGGCAGAACAAGACACGATGGCTGCCTGTGGAATCACTGACTTTCGCTCTCAAACGTAAAGGGAGTGGCAGAAACTAGTGGTTTCAGTGCTTAGGTGACAAACCACAAACCGTTTATAGTGGTCTGAATACTTTTACTCTTTGTCTCCTACATATTAAACACTCTAGGTCTAGATATTTTTCGCTTTTGGTCCATATTTTTTGTGTAGGTATGTATTTCATTTTTTCCCTATTCACTCTCTTAGTCACAAGTAGAATGATTTGTGTTTGTGAGGTTCTCCTCTCATGAGCAAGTCTATCTTATTTGTTACAAAAGTAAGAGAAAACAAACTAGTAATGAAATCTCAGGATAAATCTGGAAAGTAGCTGATTTGTAATTACTTTATCTAATTATATTATCAGAGGGATATTCACTTTGCCACTTAATACTTGATTCACAGCTAGTTTACAAATTCACTTGGCTAAGTCAATCAGAATGACGAGTCGAATAACCGCTGTACAGTAGCCAATTTCATGACAAACTATCTCTATCCTGATTACGCACGAGTGGATAACACAGTAAGTTTGTTAACATATATAAGGCATATATAGAATAAAAAGTTGAATGTGTATTTGTCATTTCAGAAGAAGCATCATGTTTTCAATAGTCATCAAAGTATCTTAAAAGAAATCTGTAAAGTAGTAGCTTAATGTTTAAGGTGCTTGACTTTCAACCATTAGAAACTTGTTCAAGTTTCTGTTTATTTACTTCGATTTAGACAACTAGGTAGTATAACTACCGCTTACGCAAACGGCATGGCTTAAAGCCAAATACATAAACGTGTGCCTCATAAATGAGTTTCAAATGAATGGAATTAAGAAATTTAATCAGCTCAACGTTTATCACTAAACTCATCATGGTTCAGTCCTAAAGCTAAATCAATTTTGCTAAAGATCCAAAAAAGTTTAACAATACACCTACGTTATAAAAGGCTCCTTGGACCAGTTTTACTGAAGTAGTACGGAAACGAAAAAAATACCGTCAAAAACAATATAGATTCAGAATAATGTTTAAAAAAACCACTGTTTATGTGAATTAGTTAATGTGTACCTGAAAAACTTACTGATAGGTAACCAGAGCGACGCGTTCGCCACCCAAATGCCCAACATTAATAGAAAGATCTCCATACTTTCCTAGTTCCCGGTACACACATTGTTCAACAACATCGGCACTTAACTTAGATGAAATGTTTCTTACACATATAGTTCTGGAATGATCTAACCCATGAGTCCTTCCTTCTGAATTCTTTGGTCTTGAGGAGTGTCTATTTGAGAGAGAATACTTAGACCTCGAACTAGGAGAGTTTCGAGATACTGATCGATGTCTCTCTGAATATCCTGATCTATCTCTGTGTCGCTTCGACGGTGGCGAAAAGTCCTGATCTCCATGTCTTCGCATCGCACTAAGGCCTAAATCAGAACAGACACAGATATGGGGTAAGTTAGAACACAGTGGCATAATTAATAAAAAAAATTGAAGACACCTTACCACTTCAAGATAGCCAGTGAATTTATCCTGACCTTTGAAAAGCACTTAAATAACGAGTATATAATACGCATAAATTACCGACTATAATAGTAATCTGGATAGTAATGTGAGAGTCAACAAGACATATTCCAAAATAACGTTACTAATGAATGAGAGGCACGTCGCTACAGCCGTCACTGTAGGTTAATAATATGAAAAATTTATGACAGTCAAAATGACTACATGATTTACGTATTACCATCTATCAAGAGTGGAGAAGCAGTAGAACCAGACAACATAACAGTTGAAGCACTGAAGTCAGACAAATTTACAGAAGCAAACAAAAATGTGAAGAGGAACATTAAAGTCGAAAACCAGAAATATGTGGAACACCTGGCGACGACAGAGGAAAAAGCAGCAAGAGAAGAAAACATGAGATAGCTATATGACACAACGAAGAAACTAGCAGGGGAAGTATTGTAAACTAAAGAGACTGGTAAAGGACAAACAAGGCAAGACAATTACCGAGATTCAAGAACAGAGGGACAGATGGGTAAGATACTTTGAAGAACTCTTGGATAGGTGAGCCCTACTGGACCCACCGGATATCGAAGCAGCACCTACAGACCTTCTTATAGATGTCACTTCACCAACGACGGAAGAAATCAAGATGACCATCAGACAAATCAAGAGTGGGAAAGCAGCAGGACCTGACAACATACCAGTCGAGGCACTAAAGCCAGACTTAGAGGTAACTTCAAACATGATCCACATTCTATCTAGAAAGATTTGGGAAGAAGAACAAGTGCCGGCAGACTGGAATGAAGGATACTTTATAAAAATACCAAGAAATGGAGATTCCATAAAGTATGTGAACTACAGATGCATCACACTACCATCATTACCGGGAAAAAAAATTCAACAATATTGTACAACCGAATGAAAGATTCAGCATATACCCAGCTTCCAGATCAACAGTTTGAATTCTGTTTACAGTTCTAATAGAATATCCGTAAGGCAAATTAAATCCTACAGTATCTATTTCGAGTGAGTCTATTGATAAACTTTTGAGAATTCGTCTATTAAATGAGAAGCATTATTAAGGAACGGTAATAATACAGATAAATATCAATTCTGACCACGTGATTCATTTACCCCGAAAACAGTTCAGATACAGAATGTTTTTCCGGATTGAGCAAATTTTCACTTGGTGAGTAGCCCCAGTAGTTAAATCCTCTGACAATATTAAACAGCAAAATAGTGAGTAATTTAATCATATGTGAGATATGTCGCCTAAGGACTGTTTAGGGTTGCTGTCAGACCCAAGAGTGCGTAAAGTAGGGTTAGGTTAGAGTTAGTAACCTCACTTCGTGAAAACTTCTGAAGAAACGATAATCAGAGGTAAACAATATAACTCTTCCCTGAGAGTTGCAAGGAATTTATATAGAAGTTATGATTCCTCTTGTGCTGAAAGCTAGAAATCTCCGGAAGTCACAAGCCCGACCCTCCTTTTGATAACCAGAGCAATAATAAAAATAAGTACATGAAATGTCCGGAAATCGTGAGGCGCAGCGACGGCTTTTCAAGAAGTGATACAACCAGGATAAAATCTGGCTGTGTTTAGAATAGGCGACTCTTTGACTAAGTTGGACAAAAAAGACTGACTTCAAGAAAGAGGTTGTTGTATTCCAATCACAAAGAAGGAAACGCGCCATTTGCAGTTGTTGTATTAATACAAATTCAGGATAGATCTCATCAACAAGTTCCAAGTTCTACAAGATCTACCAGAAGAGAAAACCACTATAGATAGCTCCTAAAACCGATTGAAAATGCAATAATCCTAGCATACCAGAGAGTTCTGGACCTCGAAATACACTAGCATAGAGAATGAATTTCTGTAAGAAAATTGGGTATAATGTGCAAGAAAATATAGTTTTACTTCGAGTCTAAAGACTCAGAGAATATATTTGAAACGTGAAATAAGGGGATAAAAATAAATGCTAGGATACAAGATTCAAAGATAAGGATTAAATGTCCCTGCACTAGAATGGCCTTTTCTGACCTAAGTCACGTAATGCAGAGCTGGATACAATCTTCCAATTTATTTTCTATGGTCACATATGTACCACTCTATATACTGTGAACAGGTGTACTCAAATACCCTGGTACGACTGAGAATAGGGAGAGTCAGCACTCCCTCTCGAAATGCTCTCAGATGGCCACATGTATACAGCCACTGATAGGGAAGTCCTACTCACTGCCTTTTATCAGCGAGGGTGTTGTTTGCGGAATGGAAAAAAAAGAGAATGTTCGGCGCATTAACCGGGTTGGTGGACACAGAGGGTCCATCTAGTGGAGTTGGAAAACCCTGATTCCAAACCAGTGCTGCACATGGGCTCCATGGTTTTATGGTAAAAAATGGCGTATGAACCCATTGTTGGTCACCAGCTACCATGAGACTGCATCTCTTGATTTTGCTCCACAGTCTTGTGGATTAGACCTGTGGGTCAAAAACTCGAGATATGGTCACTTGTTCCGGTTTGTGCGACCGGGCAGTATCCCAGCCCTCATACGAATCGAACGATGAAGTGTGGTGCATATATATTTTGTCTTTTTGTACTAATGTTTGTGTTAAAATAAACAGACAAATAAAATGGATACTAGTTACTTTGAGTGCATATCTTGTTTTATGAACTTAACCAGAGTTCTGTAGGTTAATACGAAGTCTCAAAACTAAATTACAGACGCTGACTAATGTCTATCAGCAAAGCCAAGTGTGTCTGCTTGCACATTGGGGATACAAAGGTTAGTAGGTACAGCATAGGTGAAGAGTCTGTCCCTGCAGTCCGGCCTCACAATGATCCTGGGGCGACAATGAATCATAATTTTAAGACTACAGCCCACTACAGTGTGGCAGCAGCTAAAGGTTTTACAACAATATAGGCTTTAAGACGGACATTTACCAAATAAGAAACTTATATGTTCACTACAGTATACATAAACTTAATGACACCCAAAATTGGAAGGTGACTAGTATATCTTGAAAAAGTAGATACCCTTGTAATTCCAGGACTCCAGTGTTCACCACACAAAGAACGGCTTGGTGAGCTAGACATCTTTACTCTGTATTACCCTAATCTTCCTATTTCGGGGGGAATCCTCAGAGTTTAACGGCCTTCCCCAAAGTTATGTATTAATGGATAGTTCGTACTTTATTAAACTTCAATAAACATTTGAATGTGTGACGAATCAGTCTCTTTTTTTACGGCGACAGGTCGGTTCTCGTTATCAATTGTAGTTAATTGGCTTTGGCACTATGTTTACTGTGCAAAGTTGACAGTAAAAACCGGAATACATTAATAGAAACTTTTGGGTACCTATTAAATCGCCAGGCTATTGTGATATCTGTCGAAAATTGTGGATAAATATTGCGTTAAAATGACACATTTTAGAGAATTCCCCCGAAATTGTGGAAAAGTTCAGGGTTTTGTCTGGAATGTCTACGGATTTCCTCAGTGTTATAAGATTCTGGGGAAATATCGGGGAGATCCACAAAGTTTTGGAGGAATATTGTGGTAGAACCCAAAAGTTCCCCAAAATGGATGACATTTTTCTCAAAATAGGGAGCTTAGGACCTCATAAGATGTAATCTGATTTTCGTCCTGCCGGATCAGAACAACTCAGAGGGAGTAACAGGAGAGTAAAAAAGCCGAGAACGAACAAAGTGCCCGTGGTATATAAGTTTTCACGCCGTCATCAATTTTCGGAACCTATTATCCGAAGTATTGTTCGCCTGTTTAGTCGACTCATTCAGTCAAAGACTAGACACTCTCAGAAGCTTACCGGAGAAGTAGTGACATAGGCTGTAGGGGTTCTGTCCTCACTACACAAATCTGACTCCTGTGGAATGACCTTCGGTTGCTCTAACCCGCTTTAACCGATCAATAAAATAACAAGAATGAATAGACTCATGTATTGAAAAGGGTTAAAGACGTGATGATAAGTAATTTCAAAAACTTGACAGCTTGTAATCTCTCGGTATCGTTATTAACAGTTTTAGTAAGTCAACAGCTGCTAACTCTCGGCTAAACATCAATAAGAATTAACCGCGAAGCTTGATTTTGACATAAGCACCTAGTGAGTCACACCATTCTTCCCCATCTGAAGTAGACCTAAAACAACCATAAATATATTTCACGTTGGTGATCTATTAACTTGACATAGAGATGCTATTGAAAAAAGACTGTGGTATTTGCCCTCTGAGTATATATTATTCTATTGATCGTCAAATTACGCATCAAGACTACTGTGTTCTGTTTAACTGAATTTATTTCAGCTAAAGTAATACCCGAAAGTACCGCCTTTTTTTCCAGAGAAGTCGATCGTATGTACATTTCCAGTACAAATACAAAAAAACTAGGGGCATTGGTATTTATTTTTCTTCGTTGAGTATACCTTTGAGTATTGTTTGTATCCATAGGTGTCAAGGTCTTTTTTGTAACCACTGATGTCAACAGTTGTGAACCATCCTCTGTTTTTGTTCGTGTTTGGTGTCTATCACCTATCAAGCTTTAAAATACACTTTATCAAAAGATCAGTTTTCGCTTTGAGATCACAAAACAAATTTACGGAGCAAGTAAAACATCGTTGCGGCAGACCTGCATGCTATTTCTGTGTCGGTGATGGAAAGCAACACGGCAACTGCAATAAGTAGTATCACAATGTGTGTGCCGGACTCACACCAGCTGAATACAAAAAGTGTTGCAAGTCCTTATCACGTTGGCTGTGCAAAGCGTGTTGTTCTACAAAGCCTGTGCTGATTCTAGAAACGACTGAGCTTCTGAACATAACTAGAAAATTTCCCTCTGATAAACAGGCAGCAGTAGATGAGAAGAATTCCGCCTTGGAGGAAATAGAGAATGTTATCATGAAATCCATCTCTGGATTTGAGTGAGACCATTAAGGTGGACCCCGTCAGGGAAGCAGATAACAAACATACGGATGTAGGCATTGTCACAAGTAAAAAGAAAAGCGTGCGGAGAAAGAATTAATTATAGATAGTGCGAAGGTATGCAAATCTACGGTTTCACTTTCAGATTTACATCTCAACACAAAACAAGGTTTGGGGGAGCCAAGTCTGAGCGGTATAGATGATGTGATCACGACACAAACTAAAGTAGATGAGTGGCTCACGGTCACACCCAGGAAAAGAAAATTAAGAAAAGAGAGTGTGACGTCTGTGTTTGACGCTAAATTGAAATTGGATTGCTATTACTTTTTCTGTGTTCGGTCGATACAGTGCAAATTTTTCTGATTCTCAAAACCAGAAAAGGCTGTCATGTTGCTGTAAAGCAAGCACATTACGATAGATCACGCTGAAATCTACGAACAGGTTTGTATTGCTATTATTCTCTAGCAAGCCCTAGTTGTTGCATGACAATCTCACGACATCGGCGAAGGCCAAGTGTTAAGAAAAGTTTATTGTTCATACTACTTACTAACTACGTAATGAAAGATAACGAACAAGAAGTTACCATTTAACCTCAACAAGTACGGGATCATGCATTTTGGAAAGCATCCCTATGAACTTTACTCAAATAAAAGTGAAGTCCAGACAGTTAAGTTAGTACATGATCCAGAAATTAATTACGCAGGAGGCCTAAACTTTAAAGAACATACCTCCTTTGTTATTTCTAAAGCTAGACGGCTAGTTGGTTTCATGACGAAAAATTTCTTCACAACAGGGGATTAGCTTACCCTTTACAAAATATGTGTACGAACTTCCTTAAAATACTGCCTTTTTGTCTTCTCTAATATGAATACTACAGACAAAATCAGAGCAGATGTTCAAACACGCTTCACACGTCAACTGCTAGGAAGTGACTCCATTCTCGATTACGCAGGCAGATGTAAGCATCTCTCTTTAGAACCTTTATTGCACTGTAGGCTAAGGAGCAATCTGATATTTCTCTACAAAGCAATAAATGGACAACCATTCCTAACCTCCTGCCCAACTTTGATCCATGACCCAGCTTATAGGCTAAGAAACAACTCATATACACTATTTACCGTAGAACACCAAAAACAAATGCGTTGGAAGTTTTTTACAGTGCGGTACAGCTTATTGTGGAACAGGTTGCCAATACCTATCCGCAACTGTGACACTTTCACCAAATTCAAAAGGCTAATAACCTTGTTGCCAGACTCTAAAGATTTTCATTAACTATTCCTTGAGCTCCCGTCCACCATTAAGGCACTTTATTATGGACCACCTAACATCTAGACGGGACAAGAATATAACGAACCCCATTGTTGTTAGAATGAATATAACCAAATTACAGGGCACGTGGTTTATCCTCTTCTACTATTCATTGATTATTAATCATTACCTTCTGATCCTAACTCATTAGTCTTATGGATGCTGATCAACTAAGGCCGATCAAAAGAAGCTCAAAATGTCCTAAATTCTTGTGAGTTTCTCAGTATTTTAATTTCCCAACCCTGAAAATTTTACAATCTTCTACCCCCATATCCTTGGACTTGCTATTAATTCTTACCATCTCTTAACCGCATATAATCTGACCTGTCTCTTATAGTTTATAACATTAGTTACCTTCATAGCGGTATGATATAATTAGTGGATGTCTAACCCATAATACAAATGATTTGGCCATCTGATTTGCTTGTAATATGGAACTAGTAGAGACAGTGTATTCCAACTATGGTCCTTGATTAAAGCAATATTCATACTGACCACAAACATAAGAGAGCCTAACATCACAAGAGGAGGGAGGGTGGCGTTACTGACCAGCAAACATGACGGTGGGGGGATAACTTCAATCCACCGTATCTATAGGGCGGAATATGTTAACTTACGGCCCCTTATGTCAAGTGGGATGCCACGAACCAAGTGCGGATTTATTTATTCAAAATACCTTGTTAAATCGTGTTTAAGATGCTGAATCGGTCTCACTTCCTACTCAGTAATCTTATTACAAGCAAACTAGACAATTCGCTAAAAACAAAGCCTGCCCAATACCATATTAATTCTAGAAACAAAAAAATGGGCTTAAATAGCTTCGACAAAGAAGGGAGATAGACATTTGTATATCAGAATACTGTTCTGAGCACTATATTTTATAAATACACATAATCCCATACCTTCAAGCTTCTTTCTGGACCACCTTCATTTATATGGTTCCTTATTCACTCATACCTGGTTTCACCTATTTTCTTTACCATATTAGAGTGCTCTTGCTTAATAGATACCTTAATAGCAGAGAAATAGACTAAGTGGTTATACTTTAACTATTCCTGCTTCTCGTCACTTCTTTTCCTTACACCCTTTTTCAGCACCCTTGAGATACGCCACTGAAAATAGATATGGAACGGGTGACTTTGTCCCTCACCATTAATAAAGCCTCAGATAATCAAGAGGTATATAAGGTCGCGGTTTCTAGAAGCCCCCAACTTCACACGACAACCAGTTGCATGTTGCAACTCAACCTTCATCAAGTGCGTCAATTGTGATATTTGCAATACGTTTCTTACTAAAACCATTAATACTAAAGTCTTATGAAATATCAATTCAGCTGGGTAATTTGCTAAAATGAAGATTGTAGCTTCTGTAACAATTTGATGTTGCTTGTAAACTGGCATTCCTCATGTAAAAATCTGTTATTTGAGAATAAATTATTATTATTAAGTCTAGAGAACTTCAGATAATAAGAGTTTTACGGTTAAGGTCCAGCCGAATGATAGTTATGATAGGACCGAATTGATGATTGTTCATAAGACTGATTTGCACCTAACTGCGGACACATGATAAATACTAGTGTTTGTGAAGTAAATAACCGATTATGTTGTGTGCTGAAGAATTAATACTGAAAGGCGAAAGGGTGAAAGGCACACTGTGGAGTGGCCAGGTTGATATTTCAGTGTCCAACAAACGACTTCATCGCATAATTTATTATCATCGGTCTTCTTCCTAAATGTACAGTCTTCGTACATATTTTATAGTCTTTAAGTGTTTAACTGAGTGACATTGCATATCCTTCTTGCAAGATACCCACCGAATCTTCTCTTTTCATACTTTCGAGTTGTCAGCCACAATGACTTAACAGCTGAGAAACTTTAGTTTTGGCTTATTCAAAAGAGATTACATGTTAATGAGTTAAAGACAAATCTGTCAAACTATTCTCCTGTTTGTACATTTTACAGCCCTATTACATTGGTTCTTAACGTTCCACTACAGAAATAAATATAAATTATTGAAGAACAGTTATGAGTAACTTGGAATTCCAAGATTTAGAAGACAAAGAACGGATGCACCTGCACTATTTCAAACAACTTCAAGCCTTAATAATAAAAGTCTCTAACCATTGGTAACCATAATCAAACGAACCAAAAGGGTGTGGTGGACCAAAAGTATGATAACCAAAAAAGTAGCAACAAAAATATTACGTCTAAAGTTTATGTATCAATTAACAGTTAATAAGTTAATTACACACAGATAAAAATAAGGGACGTTTTTTTAATTCTTCAGGCTATTGCGCGTTCAGCTGAGTTTGGTCCAGATAATCCACAATTATAAAAGATTAGTAATCCCAATATGGACGATATAGATCCAGTGGGTTTACCAAGCGTAGAATTCAATAAGAATGTCACAATTGTCTATAAACGTAGATGGTATGCAATTAATATTTCATTTAACATATTAGCAGACACGGCAGAACGATGCAGATGTGAGTTAGAGTGTATTTATTGGGGAGCAGTAACAATGTCGCGATATGTTGTACTCAAAACGGAGGGAAGTCAAATTACAAGTGTTCAAAGTAATACACTTAAACAACAAGTACAATTGTTTAATGCTAAATGTACAGAATATGAAAATACACAAAATACATGCAAAACTATGAAAGATTGTTTACGAAATATGTTTTATAGTCCTGTCTCCACAAGGGTGTCGTTTTACACATTTCAGCATAGTTAAGTCCAACTTCCAATTACTTCATGGACTTTTGTTATGTTTTAATTTGAAACGCAAAAACGAGAGACTGGCTAAACTAAGCCTATTCCATTTGCCATACAGAAGGACCGGAGGTGACTTGATCACAGTTTCCAAATTAGTGATGAATTTTCTTCTCACATGCCCTTACTCTTCTTGTCTCACTTAACCACCTGAAAGTGGAACTGGAACATCTCGACCACAGGTTTATCATCACAAATCAGCTTCCAAAAAACGAGATAACTTTCACATTGTTCTTTCCATTATTTCTATGATCGATTATATTCTTTTGAATAAAACTTAAATCAACGTATCTATTAGGGACAGGTCATGTATCACAACTCGACTAATACAGTAGATTTCATAGCACATATAACATTTTGGAGTTGCCGACAGTCTCGATAATGTTTCCATTACAGCCCTTAATTTCACCTTCTCATTTATCATGCATTATCCATAGGCCAAAGGTTATTCTTTAAGCTAGAATATATTCAGTTTTAGTGGTCATGTACCTGAAAACAGTGTTATTATACTGTCACTAAAAATCCTTCGTGACAAAGGAATTGGAAATCTTAGTAACCGTGATCGGGAGATACTTGTAACCTTGCCTTAACACCAAGATCCGAGAACGAGGTAAGCTCATACCGAAAATACTGAACATGGGAACTTTTCACTTTTTGTTAATATTATTAATTCTTAGTTCCATATAGCCTTAAAGTTTGGGAAACTATTTGAAATTGTCCAAAATCCCACATCATCGACACCTAAATTTGGTTATCAGGTTATCTTAGTCTCATGATGGTATCATTTATAATTGTTGTCAATCGTTCACATTTTGTTTACTTACAAAGTTGTCTCGTCAGTTTACCTTTTGTTCTTTTGGTGAGATTGTTTACGAACGACCTTCGTGCGCTTTAAAAGTGAACTTGAGGAATTCACCTACTTGGAACGGTCGAGAGTTTGGGGTCAGAATTCATAGTAAGACTTCAGTGTCGCGAATCCCTTTTAGTGTTTTTATGACGATGTTACATTAGCTGTGATGCCAGAATGCTATATAGGCATATGGAATTTGTATTAGTGTGCTTTTCGTACGGGAAGTCTAGACCTAGCGTAATTTGAATAAAGACAGAACAAATATTGATGCAGAATAATATGAACTCATTATATTTCGTGGTTTCTCATCAGCTGCTTACAACGTAGTTTGCCTTTGTCAAACTTTTGCCGTGTTCTTACGCACAAAAGTACCATTTCTGATCCAGAGAATGTACCTTGATCTATCCGTTCGGTAGATTACTTTCTTTGATTTTCACCCAACTTAATAGTTAACTGTGGTTTTGCTTCAGCTTACTATTCGGTTTTTTCTTTCAGTTTTCTACGTTTTTATCGATTTTTACCCATTTTAGTGTACTGTTTCTTCTAACGGTCTTAGGCTTTCTGCATGTATTTATAAGACAGTTTATATCATTATAGTCATGAAAAATTCATGCAAGCGACCTGAATACCGTTTTGCTGTTACATCTGGCATGCAGTGCGACAACTGCAAAGGTTGGTTCCACAAAGCGTGCACAGATCTCACAACAATTGCCCACAACAGACTCAGCAAGTCGGATCGTAGGTGGGTATGAGTTATGTGCAACACGGATGCTGTAGTTTTCCTGAGTACTATCATTGCCCTATTGACAGGTCTGCGGGACAAATTGTTTTGAAACTTGATAAATGACAGTCATACAACGGGTAGACAAACAAGGACGCGCAGTGTAAACGGACCATAGGTTAGCAATTTCATTTATTTGTTTGAACACATAAATATTGGTACAAGGTGGCACCAGATATATATGCTCCACACAAAAAGTTGTCACTTCATTTCATTGTGTGGGGGCTATGATACTGCCCGGGTGCCCAGACCGAAATAAGTGGTTTTATTAAAGGGCCACACCCGGAGCCTTCGACCTAAAGGTCTGATATATAAGGCAGTGGAGCATCGTAAGGAGATGCAGTCCCATGGTAGCCGGTGACCAACAATTGGTTCAAACGCCATTAGTTCCTTCAGGATACTGGATCCCGTGTGCACCATCGGTTTGGAATCAAGGTTTTACAACTCCCCTAGGTGAACTTTCCGTTTCCACCAACCCGGTTAACGGGCCGGACATTCGTTTTTCGTCCTCTCAATTTCGTAAACAACACCCTGTCACGAAAAGGCAGTGAGTAGGTCTTCCCTGGCAGAGGCTATATACGCGTGGCCATGTGAAAGCATTTTGAGAGGGAGAGCGGACTTTCCCTACTCTCGGCCGCACCAGGGCATTTAAGGGCTATTTATTTGCTAGCTCCCTATCTCCGGGCAATCCGATTCCAGGGGGTGGATGCACTCCTAACAAAGAAAAAAGAACTTTTCCCAGAACTCTCGCCGACGTCTCCGAGGTCGTTTGCGTTACCGCGCTGATAAGCTTTATAACGCAATTCCTAAGTTAATCGAACTATATTGTACAATCCATAAGGGAACAAGACAAGGAAGTAAAGAGTCAGTCCCTTCTTAACCTTGTTCTCCAAAAAATACTAAAATCTAATAATGACTAAATAAATACTGGGGTTAATTCAGTAGATAAAATAAAGAAACCTAGAAAACCTCCCATATATAATATGCAGAGACCCTATGCTTAATAAGAAACTCGAAGCAAGAATTAACCGTAACGTAGGATCTTTTAAAACGCTTTCTGTCAGTAAGTCAATCACTTTCGATCATTGTTAGTAAGAAGTGAGTAGTGATGGAGACGTTCCTTTTTAAGAAATGGCTTAATCTGAATCCATTACTCTTCACGTATTATTATTATCATGTTGATTTCTGGAATGTCAGGCGCTATAACCGAGTTGGTGGATGTGGAGTGTCCACCTAGGGGAGTTGGAAAACCCTGGTTCCAAACCAATGGTGCACATGGGCTCCCGTATCCTGAGGGAGCAAATGGCGAATGAACCAGTTATTGGTCACCGGCTACCATGGGACTGCATCTCCTCACGATGCTCCACTGCCTTGTAGGTTAGACCTCTATGTCAAAGGCTCGGGGTGTGGCCCCCTAAGAAAACCACCTGCTTCGGTTTGGGCACCCGGGCAGTATCACAGCCCATACACAAATAAATGAAATGATGAATTCTATTGACGATACTATTCTCGCTCATATTAGAAGCAAGAAAAATTAAACTATTATTATTATTATTGTTATTATTATTTACCATATCGCTAATTCACCCCCTTTTATCCCCAATTTGTGTAACCTTACTTTTCAACTTATGCAGCAGCTCGCTCTTGGTGGAAAATCTGTCCTATCTAAACGATCTCCAGTCACTATCTGGTTGAAAGTGAATGCTTCCACCGATTATGAATACTGAAGCAGTCTTTCTGAAACCACGTACGCCGTTCAAGCTGGCTTCCTTCAACGTTCGCACACTAATGCAGATCAGACAACAGATGGGGCTGGCTATGTCTTTAGAAAGTCTTAATGTTGATGTTTGTTGTCTATCCGAGACCCGTATTCAAGACTCTAGTGAAGTACTACAAATCCGCTCTCCATCTGTCGCCTCGAAAAGCTTGTTTCACGTGCGCTTATCCGGGGACTCTGTGGCATCTTCGTCCGGTCTTGCTGGCGTTGGTGTTGCACTAAGCGCTAGAGCTGAGGCAGCACTAATCGATTGGATCCCCATTAACAGTCGCTTATGTGCTGTTAGATTAGAAAGTTCCATCAAAGTGAGAAGAAACCGGCGTGAGAAACGGTGTCTTTTCGTTATCTCCGCCTATGCCCCGACAGATTGCAGCCCGGATGCAATCAAGGATGAGTTTTACCACCAGTTAACAGTTCTTCTCCAGAAAGCGCGTTCGACAGATATTGTAGTATTAGCCGGAGACTTGAATGCACAGGTCGGGCGTCTAGGCACAGAAGAGATTCGTTTAGTTGGCCGATGGGGACTTGTTGGTCGCAGGACAGATAACGGGGACCGTTTGCTGCAACTGTGCACAGACCACAACCTGTTTCTGGCCAGCACTAACTTCCGGCACAGTCATCGCCGGTGTGCCACCTGGCGTCCTCCCTCTGCATCCCAAGCCTGGACTCAGATTGATCACATCGCGATCAGCTACCGCTGGCGTGGTTGTGTACAAGACTGCCGCTCCTTTTGGAGTACCTATCTGGAGTCTGATCATGCCCTGGTCTGCGCCAATCTCACCTTACTTTTCAGTGGCCGAAGGATTGACCGCCATCAACGGATCGATGTTAGTAAACTGGTTGCAACTTCTGTTGCAAGTAAGTATCGAGCGGAGCTAGCTTCTAGGCTAGCTACCATCCCACCGAAAAGTATAGATGAGCATTGGTTACATCTTCACGACGCCATGAAAATGGCGAGTAAAGCCGCTTGCGGCTTCGCGAAACGTCCCGCTTACAAGCACTGGGTTTCTTCTGGCTCCTTACAACTGATGGAAGCCCGTCGGTCTACTCCGGGTGACCGTGAGTTTGACCACAAACGAAGACAGTTACGTAGTGAAATTGGGCAAAGCTTGCGTAAGGACCGAGAAGCCTGGTGGTCGGAGCGTGCTAATGAGATGGAAGCAGCAGCTGCATCTGGTAACTGCCGGAAGCTCTTCCAACTCATCCGAGCCACTGGCAGCAAGAAGTCTGGTGTGAGTGAAACTTCAACTTTGCCATCGACGACATCCTGGAAACAGCTCTGATGGATGTAAGTAATGGCAGTGTGGATCTGCTGCCTGGAGAACGACTTCTCGACCTTGAGTATGCGGATGATATTGTCTTACTGTGCGATAATGCCCAAGGCATGCAATCCGCACTCAATCAGTTGGCAATCAGTGTCCGCAGGTACGGCATGTGCTTTACACCCTCCAAGTGCAAGGTACTCCTACAAGACTAGCAGGATTCTCATCCTGTACTCACCCTAGATGGTGAGCAGATTGAAGTAGTTGAGAAGTTCGTGTATCTAGGTAGCTACATAAGTGCTGGTGGTGGCGTGAGTGATGAGATTGATGCACGTATAATGAAAGCCAGAGCGACTTATGCCAATCTGGGCCATCTTTGGCGCCTTCGTGATGTTAGTCTGGCTGTAAAAGGTCGGATCTACAACGCGTCGGTGAGAGCAGTTTTGCTCTATGCTTGTGAAACCTGGCCTCTCTGAGTTGAGGATGTTAGACGTCTCTCTGTGTTCGATCATCGTTGTCTCCGAAGGATTGCTGACATTCAGTGGCAACACCATGTTAGTAATGTAGAGGTTCGGCATCGTGTGCTCGGGCGCAGAGACGATAATTCAATTGGTGTCACCATCTTGAAACACCGACTTCGGTGGCTTGGACATGTTTTACGAATGTCGTCCCAGAGACTTCCACGTCGTGCATTATTTGCCGACTCTGGGACTGGTTGGAAAAAGCGGAGAGGTCAGTGTACGGCATGGTGTCGTGGTATGAAAGAAAGCTGCAAAGGGCTAGCTTCTGTTGGTCCTTCACGACTCCCTGGCTGGGGTCCGAGAGATGGTGCAACACAGTGGCTAGAGACGTTATCAGATATGGCTCAGAATAGAAGCCAGTGGCGATCCTGCTGTAACCTTCTTTTACTTTCTTCATAAAGAGTAGTTATAACTTTCCTAACTGAGAGAGCTCTTCTGGTTGTACATTTCAGTTCCCCCCATCATTACTCTTCTTTTCTTTTTTCCTTCCTTTATATATACGCATCTTCTTCCTTCTCCTCCCATTCTCATTATGTTGTGTGGCGCATATGTATCCGGTGCCCTTTGTACCAATATATATGTGATTAAATAAATAAAATAATAAATAATCATTTCTGGTATAGCTTTTCGAGTTGACAGTCTCACTGTGATAATGAAGTAGCAAGAATAGCTATGTAATTATCTCAGAAGACAGAGGAATCGAGATGCTTCTACTACGCCCTTTTCATCTATATCTTAATATTTCTTTTCGAATTGTTGTTTCTTTTAAGCTCATTTTAATTTCATTGTTCTCGTTGATTATTCAAACCAATAATTCACATGTAGCCACTCATCGCTTTTATTTTAAAATCTATCGTAATTGCTCTCTGCGTTAGTGTAATATGAATAGTTTAAGTATTACATCAAATTCACGTGAGTAGTACAAAGTCATCTTCGGTTAATTTTTTTTCCATTTAGAAACCAGTCTAAATCTGTTAATCACACATGTGACCAAAATATGACGAGTGCAAAAAAGCAACCAGTAATCACTCGTATATATTCAACTTATTTTTAGTACGCTAATCCAAGAATCAGAGGGATATCCGGCGATGATAAAAAAGAAGTATTAAGAAAGCTACAACTGTTGTGTCGATACGATAGTGAGGTAAGTTACAAACAACAATTTACTTTAGAATGAAATGGCAAATTTAGAAACAGTTACAAACAAATGGAAACAAGCAGCTTGGAAGGCACTATACGAACTGATTTCTTTTTCTGGAGAAAAAACAACTGAACAAGAAATATTAAGTAAAGTGGGGATAGATCCTGCTACTATCACACTAAAATCAGAAGGATTGTAGTATCGGACAAACGACGGTTTATATAATACATATTCACACTCCGATGTGGTTCGTAATTTACAGAAAAAACTTCGCTTTAGTCGTATGTGTTCAACTTAAATATGTAAATGCAATTAAAGTATATCTAGTATGTTTAGGTTTGCATCACGCTCAACGGTTTATTATAAACAGAGGCTTGTTTGTTAGAGACAGTCAAATTTAAACGCCTCAGGCAAAGGGGTTTTACAGTTGGTAACTTTTCATTTTTGCTTACTTTTGTCTATATTTTTCAAAGTACTCACGTCCTAGTCAGTCTTAGACAACGAAAATATAACAGTCTAAATGACCACATGTCATATCAACACAATAATAGGATATTGACCAGATGGGAATAAGAAGAGAAGGGATAATAACATTTGGAGTTGAAAGCTAAATGTAATAAATTACTTCCAAAGGAGCAAACTAGATTGAGAGGTGGAAAGTTTAGGATAACAATAAACTTGAGATTTAGAGCGAAGTTAAATGATTGCATCTGTCCCACTTCAACCTATTTCAAATCTTGTTTCCCAGGGTCTCCAAATATTGCGCGAGTTACGTCCGTAAGGTATCAAGCTTAACCATTTGCCAGTTAACATTGTGGGTAGGCGTGTATAAAGTAAGCTTTTGATGCAGTGTGAATAATTGCACATTGAAGCTTGTGTCTTAAACAGTTCTAAAACGAACCGGCAGTAGCAGGTTACTTTAGGTCACTTGGATTCTCAATAATGTCTTTTTTATCCTATGGGGTAATGAATCTCTAAAAAAACATTCTCTTGCATACTTTCTGGGTGCTGTAACCAAGGATTTTAGCAACAGATAAAAACCAAAAGTTGGTATGTCGTAAAGTTGAGACTTCATTAAGGTCATTTTTCCACCCAAGGCTTAAATTCACCCTCCATTTTGTGCAACTAGATTCCAACAATCTTAGTGGTGTAGAAGGCTTCAGTCCCTCCTAAACATTTAATGGCAGTATGATTCGTCTTTATTAAATCTTGCATCCACTAGAATAGGTTCTCTAAATATATTTATGCGGACCACGTCCAATTTTGTGACTCTTAACCTTTCTTAATTTAATGCATTTTTGTTCACAAGCCAGTCACTATAGTTTTGATGTATAAAACTATTGGTCTTTGTGTTCAGAGATAACATTTATCTGTATGATTAGCACTTTACACTATCAAAATATTTTATAAGAACTGTGGGAAATATTTTTGAAATTATGACTAGAAGTAAAACTTAGTTAAAGAGTCAGTCACAGCGTAGAACTTCGTACATACGTACATCAGTTCGAGTTGCCATACCACATTAGCCCAGAGATGCAGTTGTTGATTCAAATCCCATAGTGGTACAGGTAGTAAGAGTATAAGCACTAATCGGAAAGATGAGGGTTTTAAGATGTTATTCAAGGAGTATAAACCAGTGAAATAAATTTGGAAAGAGAAAAAAGAAAGGGACATAAAGAATTCAGAAGATTAGAATTTGGTAGAACACAAAGAGTGGATGCACCTTCGCCATTGCAAACGGTTTTGAGCCATGTCATTAGCTGAAGAGTACAAATTCTGCAAAGCTGACATGTTATCCTGAGCCAGCTCAGGGATTACCAATATATTTATCGAAATTTAAAATTTACTGCAGAAATATTTCAGTGCGTAATTCCCATGAACTGGATATGTTTTTGACTTATGATTCCGGTAAGATTGTTAGTGTTTGCCATATATATTGTAAAGGGTAAATGGAAAGATCATGGTCGCTTTTTAGTGGTTCAGAATCAAATAAGTATCCACCAGCATTTTGTGCTTGACTGACATGAACTAGTCTTCCCTTAATTTTAACAGTCAAGCTTACAGATTAGTAAAACCATCGAGACTAATCCAACTTCTTTGCCACATTTCATACTCTTAGTCATTCTGAAAGTTCATCTACTACTGACCTTGTTTCGTAGACTTCCTTTCGTTGGCTAATCAACCTCTTTACACCATGTTCTACTGATTTTGAGGATTCGAGCCTATCAATCATTATCCTCTTAATCTATAGTAATTACATGTGTCAGATAACCAGAAGAGCACTAAACATACTTCTTCAAGTCTAGTAGCAACATTTATACGGCAATAGAACAGTAGTAAAGGTAATCTGTTTTTAATCCATTTAACCGATTTGCAAATATCACCCATAAGATCATTTTATACAAAATATATTAGCAAATGAAAAATTCTCATTTCATAAGAATATTTTTGTATGTTGTACAGAGAATAATTATGCAGTCAGTGAAATCAGTCATTTGAAAAATAATGATTGTTCTCTAATCAAGTTTTAAAATTTAAGAAAAAGGATGATTGCACATACTTCATAGGTAGTAAAGGTTTTGAAATTATTGAAAAGAAACATATCATAGGTCGGTCACATCTTCTTCGATCAAATCTTTTATATAATCAGAACTGAATAATTCAGGTAGTCCACTTTCAGAAAGCATACTACTGAAACTAGTATTCAATGGAAGTTGGCGCCAGTCTTGTCCATCATTATTATTATATTTTGAATAATTTACTGTATTAAAAAATGAATTAGTTCAGTTAGTTGAGTCAAATAATTATCAATGAATAAGATGAACAGTGAGTCATTCATATAAACGTAAACGTAATAACAAATGTGAGGATACTACTGAAATCGGCTAGAAAACCACTGCAAACCAGGTTGTACTAGATCAGTTGTTTCATCTTAATTTAGGACCGTTCAAGCGTGCTCGCACAAAATAGGACCCAGGAAATTCAGAATAATCGGTTAGACTAGAATACTTTATAGGGCACTAGGATAAGATGACTTTCTGCAGTAACCATATTAATTAACTACTGTAATATACTATTAGAAATATGACCACCATGAGTTTAAAAGATATTTTGTGTATACTCTTATTAGTCCAGAGTCGCGAATCGTTAGTCGCTTTGTATTTTTTTTATTTCTTGGTCAATCCTTTATCATCCAATGGGTTTCGCAAAAATTGACAACTTTTATCCTCGACTAAAGTTAGTTAGTCGCTCAGTAATCCTGTCATTTGATTCATGGGTAACTTATTAGTTCGATAACTTTAGCTACTCTGATGTTTTGTCAAACAAAATGAAACTTAAAGTACATTAATTTCACGGTCGAACAGTCTGTATTTCATCAATGGTTTCTTACTACCTTACTTGTTAATGATGAATGTACTACATTACATGGAGTCAGTTTCAAGAAAACTATTCATATATCTGTGAGGTTATTTTAAAAGGAAGAACATTTTATTGATTTGTATGTTAAACTTGAAAAGTTTATGCACTAACATTTGTTATGCATTATCGCTAATTAGAAAACTATCCACATATTTTTAGAATGATAAAATCGAGATAAGCAGTTTTCATCTTTTACACTGATCTTCCTTTTAAATAACAAAATTATAATGTCAAGAATAGGCTGTCCATTATACGGTCTTATTAGCTACTTGCATTTCAGTTCGTTTTATATGGGTTCATAAAGTATTTACATGTAAATATAAATAATTTGATGTAACATAGATATTTTTCAAAACATACTATTATCTGGTAAGTATTTGGAGTCACTTGTTTGACTAGTTTCAACAGGAATCATGTCATCTGCATCAAGAGAGAAAATAGGATGTTGAAGTGTTTCGAAATGTTCACCATAAGTACATGTAGATGGAGCAATATGCGTTGTGTCACTTTTATTTGACATACTAATTACTGAACATTGTCCATTTGTTTCCTAATAAAGTAATATTAAAAAATATATTCTTAAAATGCATTTTACTATTTTAACGCTAAAAACTAACATACAGAAATGGTGATTTATAATTATTAGATTATCATTTACACCAAATTGTATTTTAACTTAATAATCATTAATATTCTATTAAAGTTATATAGGACCAAATGAAATTTCATTACCTGCGTAGATCTATGAGGAACATCCAAAGTATGAGAATGTCCATTTCCGTTGGTTTTCGTTAGATCAATATGATGTCCATCCGTAACGTTTAGTGTATCAGGTCTACAGATTGGTATATTGTTAATGCTGTTGTTAGTTGTATGCTGACATGGTCCCAATGAAAATTCAGTTGATTTTATTTTAGTTGTAGTGTTGTAGTTAAATGAATCGTTCCAGTCAAACGGAGCAATTGTTTCGTTATTAGTTACTTGTAATTTTGAGTAGTCTGGTGATTTGAAAACCGGTGTCTGTGGTTCTGGTTCGGACTGAGTTAACGCAGGAAATCTAACAACGAGAGATGTATACTATTCAAATATTTTTTGCTTCATTATTGTTTTATATGTAACTTTATCATATACAGGTCTATGCATTCGTCCTTCAGCAATACTTCGTATAAATAAAATGGGTGAGGCAGGGTTCTAACTCATAACCCAGCGATTGAAGGTTGAATACCTTAACCACTAGGTTATCATTTCATTGGAATAGTGATTTTCAATTGCTTAGAAGATTTTAGACAAAGTACGGTTGTCATAAAAAATTCTACAGGTCCGAGAGTCATCCTGAAAAATATTTCACACTGTTAGAACGGAAACCTTTTGTCACAGAAACTGATCAGCCTACCAAAACGTGACAATGGCACTCAACTAATTTGTGAGTATAACTGATTGATAAATAGAACGATGTTAATTGCGTGTTAATTGTCTCGTTAATAATAAATACGAAGCTTTTGGAGTGTAGACATTTTCTGCTAGTACATACCTGAAAACAAAATATATTGAAATCACGAAGCGATCGAAGTTAAACAACCAGCTTTTATTAGTTCGTGATTTCAATGAAATTCAACAATCTATATAATCTTATAATGACAAAATATATGTTGGACCACTTTCCAAAAATACCCAATAGTTGAAATTGCTTATTAGTTGAGAATAAGTGTTATGTGAGCTTAAATAAATTAGGCTATAAAGATTCGATTCACATACATACAACACAAGTACACATATTGTATAATTAACAATACAAATTAACAGGCTGAATTCTAGACATGGTTAATTTTGAATAGAAAATACAAGTTTTGGTTTATCTACTTAAAGTTTACTATTTACAATAATACAGTTATCCGTGTTTTCTGTTGATTTCAACTTCCGTATTAGTAATTAAATACATATTTGATAGAAAGAAGAGTAACTTACTCAGTTGAATATAGCTTGCAAGTAATACAGTAAAGAAAGGTATTCAATTGGATGGCTGTAAACACAGCTCTCAAGTACACTGACTTTGTTTTCCCATAGTTTAACCAATTAATGAATATTGTAGACAAACCATTTTTAACAGCTATAATAGTAAGAAAGTTAATTATAATTAATGAATGCAAGCAAGTTCAATACTCAGTGAAATTCAGGTTTCTTTCCCAAGTCTGGATTACAATTTTCCTACTGTTTCGAATTCTGCACCTCTACGTGGCTCATACCAACCATCAGTAACTTCACAGACTTCTCTGATTGAGATATGTGTTACGTGTGGTTGATCACTGTCTACCAAGACGAGTTATTTTAGCTGGTGAAAGTAGGGTGGAGGAAATTTTGGAAAGACCAAACCAAGACAATATCAATCCATAAAATGACTGACTGTTGGTCTAAACTATGCTAGTAGATGCGGGCTACCTGATTGAAGTCCATATGATAACCGCGGCCAGTAGTTGTCACAATGACACAGATGCGTTCACCCTTTATCTCCCTCTGGATCTTGAATCCCATTATTCGTCAATACATATCTTTCCGCTATCTTTTTAAACCATATTTCCAGTGTTTAGTCATTCTGGCTTTCACTACTACCATATCCCTTCAGACTCCTACAATCCGTTTTTTGTTCCCATCTCATCGTGCTGACGTGGCAAGGCACATCCGTCCTGTGCCCTTTGTCAATGATGTTTATTTTAATAATTTTTGACTGTTAGAAAGACAAAACCCAGTTTTTGGGGAGAAAAGTTAAATTTTTATATATTTCTATACATCGATTTTCATTGTAATCCCAACGGAATACAAACTTTGGCAGTTCATGATTACCGATGCTACTGAATCCTATCGTCTACTAAGTATTATCAAGTTTATGCAGACGGTCGGCATTATTACTCTGGTATAATATATAGTGTAATGATGGGTTAGAGCGAGGATACACAAAACTAACATATTGAAATATGAGATAAGCAAAGTATGTAAGCCTGTAATAAATTGAATAGCTCACTGTTATTTCAACCAAAATTATCTGAATTATATTCTTTACTTAACTCCTCGCTGACTGTTTAAGATTCACGAAAATCTGAAGCCATTTGATAAGACGTTTCAAAGTGAATGCTTTTTGACCATGGCTATAATCTGTGATTTAACTTATAAATTATACTATCTTAGTTGAATAATTTATAATTGAATGATAGCTTTTTGATTTTGTAATACATATATTTAGGTGCTTACCTAGTGGTCGTACTGTAGTAAACAAGACTTGGTGGGGAAACCAATATATTGTTTAAAGCAGAATTACAGCGTCTTCGTAAAATATGTGAACTATAAATACATCATTTGCACATCTTCCATTAGTTGCCCTTTACGTACTTCATAATCCTCTTAATTCTGTTGTTACCCCAATTGCTCCCCCTTCCGACTGCTGCTATACACTACTTATGTCAGTCGGCATAAGTAGTACGCACCACACTACTACCTCAGCCCACCTTATTGTAGTATTTTATCAAGTCAATTGTTTCGTCATAGCATTACAGACTAATTTTTACTGTGTTACATTCAACATTATTTTCGTCAGTTACATAGTTGAATTGTCAGGATAACTCGGTATCCATAGTGATACATATGATTTATGTCCATAAAATATAAGAGATTTTCTCGTAAATAAAGGGCTGTAACTTACTTTCTTGTATTGCATGTGTGACAATATTTTGTTCAGGAATGGTAACAAATTCTTCAACATGTTTGTCCAACAAATCTTTAGCATCCCAACCAAGTATTGATTGTGAACTGAGGAAATTTGGGCAAAAATAAATATAGGATGGAAAACATAATACAATCAGGAATAACCACGTACATATGTTTAAAAGTGAATTGAAGTAGTTGAAAAAACTCAAGGGAAAGTGAATAAGAAATGTGTCTAATTTGTATACACTGAACATTGATGGTTGAGTTATTCAAAAACATAAACTCAGGAAGCTGTGTTAAAAATGTTAGATATTGTTACCGTATTTCTACCCCGAGAGCAATTATTAAATGGTAGTGTAGTGTATGCAGTTTCAATGTTTAGTCCCACTCCGAGATACGCAAGAACGAAGCACTGCATAAAACAGGCCTACAGAGAGATGATGGAAAATCACAATATTCAAAAGTATAGGGGCTTTAAACAAACACTTGGTAATATCGACGAACTAGCGGTGAATGAACAAACACCAGGATAACAGTTTATATTCAAAACAACACGTTTTCCGAAGAAGGTGAAATAAATGGTATTGACGATAAATTGATGTCGGTCGAGTGTACTGGTAAAACTTTATATTGGGTAAACGTTTTAAACTATCTAGAAGGGGCTGGACTATGATAAAACTAGGCTATGCTGCAAAAAGGCCTTGTGATCTAAAATTGTTCCAGCTAACTAGAGGACAGCTGTATATGATTTATTGTATTGAAAGACATTTTACTTATGGTGTATCAATTTAACATTAAAAGCGGACTGATTTGCGGTTACGGAGCTGAAATAGGTTTATATGAATCTAAGTGTACTGTAGACGAATTTGTTTCGGTGTTGTAGGGAATTTAAATGCGTTTTTCTTTATTCATTCTAAGTACAGCTTGAAGAAAATAATATTTGTATTTACTTGTTGGATAATTGACACTCAAGTTAAAGTAGATGCAGGACCTGTGGCAGTTTTTGAAAAAGCGGTTATACAACGGTATCTTTGCATGAACTGAAAGTTTCATTTGCATTTTATTTTACATCATGAGGGGTATTCAGAATTAGATTTGTTTAGGAGTGTTTTAATAAGTCGTATTCGGGATTGGATTAACTAAATACATAATTATTTGCACTTATCCAATGTAATCCACATTTTAACAGTTGATTTCTACATTACTGTAACTAAGAGTAAAACTTGATTTGATAAACGAATTTCCGGTTGCAAAAATGAATAAATAGAATGGTTGCTGATAGGTGATACTCCGTGATACCATACGGCCGAGTGATGGTTGCTGAAAAAACCGAGCTAATGATATGAGCCCTCAAATGAATTGAGATTAAAGACAAGACTACTAATCAGACGAATAAGTCTTTTTTTCTAATAGAATAATATCCTTGTATATCAAATATATTAACAGCTTAGATTGACTCGCGAATTCAACTTTAAAAATACAATCTCAAGTCCCCATTTCGACAATAATTATGTTCTCACTAATGACTAGCTTTAAAATGGTTTTCCTGGAGTTCAGAATCGATAACCAGTGGAGTCCAATCCGTGTCGGGTGTGAGACAGTTATCCACTTCAGACAATAGATGAAGGGTTGTGCAAGATCATGGATCGATCGAATTTAACCATTAACACCGTTAGATGCCGGCTCAGTGGTCTAGATGTTAAGCGTTTGCGCACGAGCCCGAGGGTCCTTAGTTCGCGTCCCGCCTGTAGGATTGTGGATGCTAGGACAAAACGGCCGTCTAGCGCCTCCAGGTTCAGCTCTGTGGGTTTTTCACTCTGCAGTTAATTAAAACTCGACCATCAGACCTAATGCTTATTGATTATATCACACTATTATTTAATAAATGAAAACAATCAAGAACTTATTCATAAGAAAGAAGAAGAATAGTACTTACTTTCCAACAACTTCTGTTATTGAAAAAGTATTCACTCCAATCCGTAAAGTAACGTGATCAGAATTGATAGTTTTATTACGTGATGTGGGTTTCTCAAATGAATTATCGGGAACAGTTGGACAGGCTATATCCAAAGGGCGACAGACACCACGGAATAAATAGTAAGCTTCGGAACAATCATTAACATCTAAGTTTACAGGAGTAAGAATTCGAAAATTATGAATACGACAATAATTATAATAAATAGACATTATGATTAAGTTTAGAATGCATAAAGTCAAATTTGATCAACCGGCAGAAGCGAAAGCAATTAGGATTAAAAAACCGTAGTTGTGTGTACGAAAGAAATATCTTCAACCTCTTCTCTTACCATGACCAACATCAGGGCTATTTAATTAATAGTAATCTTAACTATTGAATTAGTTAATCTGACCAATCTACTTACAGCTTTTCTTACTTAGATATGATACCCTTCGTTATTTTTACTCACACATCTTTGTTATTATTATTATTATTGGTTTGACATTACTATTATTCTCTTGAACACATGATTAATCTACCTAGCACTCACCTCTTACTGCTTTCATATAACTTTATACACAATATAGTCTTCCACTGGAGATTGGATTGAATTGGTAATTGTATTATTATTTCTCTCATCCTGTCTGACCCATATTTATTCTGTTAATGAATCTCATAATTTCATTTAACGTATAAGCTGGTTCAAGTTAATACTGGAAGTTAGTCATCTCAACATTAACAATTGTATTCTATTCAACAATCCTAAATTCATATGATACGATATTCAAACGATATACTTTGCCTCAAACCTGGCCACAT
This sequence comes from Schistosoma mansoni, assembly GCF_000237925.1. Taxonomy (NCBI): domain Eukaryota; kingdom Metazoa; phylum Platyhelminthes; class Trematoda; order Strigeidida; family Schistosomatidae; genus Schistosoma; species Schistosoma mansoni. Next base: position 14,880,993 of record NC_031497.1, read on the forward strand.
TTTTTGGATTATAATAATTATCTCCTAATGGTTCGAAATGATTTTCGGGAGAAAATATAAACAAGAAAAATAAATCTATCAGTAAACAGAAACATGTGTTGGTTTTTTCAAAAGATAGTGACGCATTTGAACAGACAATAACATACTTTGATAAACAATGTCCCCACAGAATTCTATAAACCGATATAGTTGACCATCACAACCGCGTATACAATGTTTTACTGGAATACTAGATCCGCAACGCATGGCAATGATGAAATTTCGTGAAACAAGGTCTATAAATGCGTAAATATAGAAATTCATAATGTCTAGAACGAGAGGAGAATGAGCAAATGTATGAATTTGTTGTTTACAGTTACGCACTGAATATTAAAATTTTTAGGCATTGCTTTTTAGTGTAACTAGTCATTTATTATCGAATCTTAGGGAAAATAAGTTTTGAATTACTTCAGCTTATAAAACAACTATCTGAAAACTTTTCATATACCAAGATAAATAAAGTAGAGTGGAAAAAATTAACAACCAAGACACAGCGGTACTATGTGATGTACGGCATCCATACCTTAAGAGAATGGAGTGATGTCTTTTGGGTGTCATGATGAACAGATCGATGGTCAACCATAAAGTTTATTTTTTTTTATTTCAGTAAACATCTACTGTAGATTGACCGTTTTCTGGATCCCACAGCGAAATTTCTAGGAACAATATTGAGAAAAATAATTTCCTTAGGTGAATTACTAATCGACAAAAGGTAGGTTACTAGCCAATTCGGTAGCTTTTAAAAATGGATTAATTTGAGGAAAGCTTTTCTTACCGACTAATATCATTTAAAAAATCCGCAAGAAACTTAAAAATTAGACCAACAGTTGTTTTTACTTGCAAAAAAACACCTCTCGAACTTGTAGAGAGTTTCAATGTAATTTTAAATACTGTTCCATCAAATCTAACCGCAACACACTGAATGGTAATTTGTTAAGTTTATAATTTCTTTGGAAAATATTCACATACACATGAGTTATTTAATTTTCTGAGACTGCACACTGTATACATTTATAAATCATAAACACTTATGAATAATATCAGTGTAGAGGGATTTGTGGAGATTGCAGAACCTTTATACTTTAAATCATGAACTGATTTTAACTAGACCACCACTAAAAACCTAGTAGCATTGGACTAAGTTACTCGGAAAGTCCTCTGACATTTGAATGATTTTATCTATACTGAGAATAGTCATATGCTTATTAATAACTGACTTCAAGATACAACTCCAGGCATTCAGCGACGTTCAACAATATCGAGCGTGAGACAGTTATCCACTGCATGCAATGGATGATGATAAGGTAACATTGTAAGTTGATTGATGCTATATATGTACACCATTGGATGCCAAATCAGTTGTAGAGTGGTCGTTTGTGAGACCGAAGATCCTGTGTTCCTGTCCCCTATGGAGACATCGTGGATGTGCACTATCGAGAGGTCTTATACTAAGACGAAACAGTTGTCCAGTGTCCCTTAGTTTTAAATAGTGTTCTAGCTAAGATCAATTCGTGGTTTAAGCTATGGAACATATAAATATTCAGATAACTATAAAAAGCGATTATCTTACTCTAATTTTTTGGTGTTAACTTTTTGAACTGTGCTATTTCTCAATATTAAAAGGTTACGAAATCTATTATGCAATATTTTGTGTTCGAAAACAGTTAACTGCTCTTACTTCAGTAGTGCACTCGAAACTTTCAGTTTCGATTTCCAAGTTGGTAGTATTAGATAATAATAATAATAATAATAACAATGTGTTTACGAAAATAATTGAGTGATTGACAAATTAATTGGAAGATGGAGTGGTGGATACGGTGGTGATTATTCAGAGAGATACTATAATTATTAAATGAATGAATTGACACACATGTAGTTATAGAGCTGATTCATCGCATAAGATAATATAACAGCAACAACCTACTGAAGCAAATAACAAAACAGATTCCGGCTGAAGAAGAAATTAAGAAAAGAAGCTGGAGGCGGATAGGAAACACATTGTGGAAATCATCGAACTGCATCACGAGGTAAGCCCTAACTTGAAATCCTCAGAGTAAAAGGAGAGGAAGCATACCAGAGAACTCATACTGCACCGAGAATTCAAGAAAGAAATCAAAAGAATGAATAGCATTTGGCAACAACTGGGAGGGAGAGCCCAGGATAGAGTAAGTTGTAGAATCCAGATCGGCAGTTTATGCCCCATGAAGAGTAACAGGTGTAAGTAATAATATAATATAAGAGAATACTTTACGAGGACTGATAAGTCGAATATTGATACCAGTTACATATGTGTGAAGTGAATGTTACAGTTTTGTGGCAACAAAAAACAAGGAATTTTTGCGGAAAAAAAAAAACAAGGAATTTTTGCGGAAAAAACATTAGGAAAAAAGTGTGTCGTTATATATATATATATGAAAGATGTATGCGTAAACTGTGAGCTAAATTCAAAGAAATCCGGTATATGATTTGAAAGGTTTTGTTTATATTCACTTGATATTTCGTATCAATCAGGTCAGTAAAAATAAGGCTCTTAATTAACGTTGTATGTTAACAGGAGTATGGAAAATAAGACATACTAACATCGTTTGGTGAAAAATTTTTGTGTTAAAACAGACCTGTATTTCAACGACATAACCATTGGATCATAGGTTTAGATTACATAAAAATGTTACACAATCTGTAGCTTATAGTCTAGGAAAAAAGAGCTTCATTGGTTCGTTCGAGACTCATCAGTATTAGAGAAAATAGAATATTCACGAAAACAACTTAAATATGAATACATATTTTACAATGGTACAAATATATTTTACTATTACTTACGTCCATCTCTGGCTTGTTGCATTTCTGAACCATAAAACATGAGGCTATCAGTGATAATCCTTTTTGTATTAACACTTGGTTCAGCCAAATCATAAATTGTTTTGCCTAGAAAACTACTCTAGAACAAAATGAAAAGCAAACAGTACATAATATTAGCATAATATATAAGACAATTGAAAAAATTATTGGTAGTCAGATAGCTTTATTGATAATGGTAAAAAACATTTTCTAATGATAACTAGCGAAAAACATATGCAACTTAATAATTTTTAATTTCGGATCATGATCTGATCTGATTTCAGTAGTCTGCTCAATTGCTTAAATATAATAATATATTTTTCGATTTACGAATTGTTTTAACGAATTAATTATTTTCAACTCATAATGTAAACATGAGTTCACCAAACCTTATAACTTATCGTAATGCTAAATATTTAAGTTTATGAAGCGGAAACATCATATTAGTTAGTACATTTTCTTCCTTATCCATTTATTGTAAGAATTATATCAATTACTAATCGCATATAGTTTTCTCTATTTATTTCAAGCCACATTTGTGTGTATGTGAGCTTGCGGTCAGCTTGCATTCAACTACCCTAAATGAAGTGGATGAATCGAGATTCCAGCCTACGACTGATCGGCTGAAAATTGAATGTTATAACCACTAAATCACCGATCATCGGAGGAAAAAGACACAATTATATTGATATTCATTTGTAAAACACACAATACAAAGGCTTCACGATACTGTGACCGAAATCCATATCTTGCAATGAGACATATTGTAAAAACAGAACTGTCTAAAAGCCTGTGCGGTTGTAGATAACCGGTACATAATCACTAGTGTGAAAGTTTCATTCAATAGACTATTCGAATTTGTACAGGTAAAATGTATGTTCAACAGGGATTAATTGTAATACATTCTATTTTTGCCGATGATCCTCTATAATAACTAGACATAATATAGAGTGGGATTGTTTTTTCAGTAAAATTTGACTGTTTTTTTATTTATAAACGACCGTCTGATGCTAAATAACTGTGTGATGTATTTTTCGTCGTAATATTGTACCAGGTCTTGATGCTTAAATAAAACGTAACTTATTTCCTGAATAGTCATTTAAATTGTAACAAGAAAATGGGTAATAACGAAAAAGACCCATTGTGTCACTAAAGAAGATAGGAGATTCAGCGAAGAAAATGAGATCGTCGAAAAGGAAATTTTCTACGTGGAATTACCCTTATTCTTCTTTAAGAAAATTGCTATTTGTCAGACAAATACTTTTTTTGATGTAGACGCGAAAATCACTACACGTTACTGTGTATTACTGAAAACTGTGGATTTGCACTTAAAATATTAGAGAAAAAACACTGGTTTTTAGATTAGCAACCTTAAAATGTAAAAGTAGACCTGATTGAGGAATCATCGTTTTATTTATTCATAAATTGATAGTTTTTACTTAGATTCTTCCTGGGAATTTCATTTCGAAAGTTTCATTCGCATAATTGTAGGTTAAGCTACTACTCACTATGGTACATTCAGTTAAACAGTCACTAGATAAAAGCCATAAAGTGAATTCTAGGATCAATCTAGACCATTAAGTTATTATTAGTGATCATGTGTACAGTTTCATATTCAATGAGTGTCAAGTCATATAACTATTATGTAAAGACATAGGATATTGAACGGAAGTTACTCGGACTGAAATAGTTCGGGGTGGATACAAAAAAATACTAGTGACCCTGGTGTTTGAGAGTCAACTCTTTAAACTATGCTAATCTAAACACTTATGTGACTAGGTTTACATTTTCAAATACATTATACTTGCTTATGAACTCCATTTCGTTAAAATTGATAACAACAATAATACAGTTCACAACAATTATGAAAATAATCATTGAAAAACTAACTTGAGGAATACCAAGTATTTTTTCAGAGTTTTCTTCATATAATATTTCACCACTGGAACATTTGACATGTATACCAAATCCATTAATAGTCTAATAGTATATATGTATTAAAGATGTATATATATATATATATATATATTTGATAAACAAGTGAAATGAACAAGTCTTACATTGATAACAATTCGTGAATACTCTTCATCATTGATGATATATTCCCTTTTCCCCAATTTATCTAAACAAAGTATACAGTATATTTAGAATAATGACAATAATGATAATAATAATCATTATAATTACTACTGTAATTGATAAACACCAAACATACTGTTATAATGAATAAGTCGTTCAGCTCCAGCAAGAAAAATGGATAATTTATCTTTACATTGTGAATGTGGTACTTGACGGTGTAGAAATTCTGTTTCTAATTTCATTCGTTCACGTCGTTTCCTCTCAATTTCACTGTGACTTTCTCTGTATGAAAAAAACGACATAATAAAGAAATTAAACATCCAAATAATAATAATAATAATAATAATAATAAAATAAGTGGTGAATATAATGAATGATTATGACTAATAAAACTTTGCATGTTTCAAGTTATTAAATAATACACTTTCTTAAAAGTGGATTTCCCTTGTCATGTGTTGAGATCATAGACAAGTAGATATATACATACACGCATCACCATATATATATATATATATATATATATATATATATATATATAAAACAGAGCATGTCACTAGACATTAAAATGTAAATTCTCAGCAAACTATTTCATTATTTATTGATTTTAGGCACGTCTGTTGGATTGTTATTGAATGAACTAGAAAACTCAATAATAAGAACTAAACACTAAATAAAGAGTAAATAATTTATACAGTAATCAATGAGTGGTTGAAACATACAGAATAAACTTATAACATAATGTCAGGATACAGAACAGGAGAAATGAAGTAATACTGTTGCGAAAGAGTAATGATAATACTAATAAATAAAATGAACAAATAAAGATGTAACTAAAAGGAACTGCACTTTTCTTGGCCATTTAAAGACCTTAAAAAACTACACCCATAACATTTAAGTCATACAATTAATAATTCCTACAAACATTAGTTTGTCTGATCTATAGAAGATAAATTATAAAACACATTATGTGTCCAATTAAGGAATGAAGAGTTCAATGTTTCTTCTGGATAGATTTTTATTGACAGCTAAAAAATACAATGTGGAAGAGAAGGGGATCCCGTTTAGAAGTAGATATTCCAACCATACATGACAAGAAATTTGTAAAAACTAGAAAATAATCAAAATCCTACTGAATCAAAGTTGTAAATCTATTATCTGATTACTAAAGGAACGAACAGATTAACCAACTGACTGTTCATTAAATACTTTCTAGATTAATTGAGTAGAATATAGAACACAACTCGAAATAATGTGATTATAATTAAAGCTTGCTATCTTTTGGAGTTTATATTTCACAGGTGAAATGTAGGTGATGCACAGAAATGAAATTAAGATTCCTCTTGAATCTGTGAGTTAGTACATAAGTTCACATTAAACAATATTTACAGAGTGAGAAATAAAAAAACGTCTTACTTTTGCAATTTTTCTTTATTCTGTTTACGAAACGTCTGACCCTTTTCCATGCCTTAGAGGTGTAAATTTTGGCTATATAAGTAAGTTTGTTTTTTTAAAAAAGTTCAAGCGAAGAGATAAGAATTACCAGTTTGATATGAAACTTTTACGCGAGAAATAAAATTTGGTTAATTTAACATATAATACGAACAATAAGCTAGATATGATATTTTGTTTTTAAAACTGTAGAGAGGCAATGAACTAACAAGAGATTGCGCAGTGTTATCTTTGGGATTTAATGAATCTCCCACGGATATATGCATCGGTCCAAGTTGCCACACCTCATTAGCACACCAAGATGAACACCAAATTCATAGTAGTTAATTTAATGGTGGCAATATATAAAGGAAAGATTGTATATAAGGATATAGTACAGAAAGAAAGGTGTGAAGCAATTTCAATCTCATTTTTCAAGGGGAGACAAGGGGTATATACACCTACGCCATTGTGATCGATTCTGTGCCATGTCATACAGGGTCTCCACACATTGGTTACGACAGTCACGCGGACCCCAACAAATTAGTCTGCATCTACCAACATGGCTCGGACTAGAGGTTAGTGAATTCAAGCAGGGATGCCACGTTTTAGTTTAGCTGCCCCTAACTCTCTTCCAACCATCACCAATACTAGTCAGTTTAGCGCACATTAGGCTTTAGAAAGCTTACAAATGAAGCATTTACTGACCAGTGGAAACTTGGGAAAATGTTAGCAGAGATATTCAAGATTAGGCGAAAAGTGAAACGCAAATAACTAAATGGTTGAAAACAACTAATACTGAGATCCTAGTGATAAATTTCTTAAGACACCGTCACGTACTACATAGATTGTCTACAAATATTTTGGCCTACACGTTTAAAATGGGCTGACATAGGAGACGAATGAACATAAGGTTGAAAGTCACTTAGCCTTGGAAAATATGTTGCTGAGTCTTAATTTATTATGTGAAGCAAAGATAAGTGCATACGAATATGGGAAAACTACACAGCCGTTGCAGCATCCTTTCATTGCGTAATCACCACGCGATAAACAAGTGGATATCTGACTGCTCACCAAGTCAAAAGAAACGGAAAATGGTATTACGGTAGAAAATATGTGTTTGAAAGTTAAGTTTCTAATTATCCGGAGATAGTAACAGTACTCTGTATCAAGAGGTCGACAGCTTATGTAAATAAATGTCACTTAACTAGCTCAATAAAAGTTCTCAATACATAAAGATCTCTTATATGAACATACTCACTGGATAACAAGAGCCCAGTCAATTAATCTGAAGACTAAATAAACTTAGCACCGGTTCGACCTAGATGGTCTAATTATGCGCCGAAATACGACCTTCTTCTAAATTCAATACCAAATATTAGTTAGTTTGGAACAATCAGTTATTTTAATACGTATGGATAGAATGTAACAAATCGTGAGTCATTTTTTGATGGACTATCAAGGGGCTTATGTAAAGGAATCAGGATGAGATAAAAATGGCTTAGTAATTGAATATGTATGCTGTAGACAATGTTAATTCCCTATTTAAGGTCTTCGAAAAAAACCTGAATTTTAATAACCAATAGTAGGCTTTTAAATGTAACTAATCTAAGATAGTAGGACGTGTGGCTACAACCTGATTCTAAGTACTGGTCATGCACACTGTATAAACCTTTCAATGTTGATGTTCGGAGTGAATGTACGTAACAGTCTTTAAGAGAAAGAAAATATGTGCATGTGTTAAGGACGCATTTTTATTTGTAAAAAATACTTTAAATGAGTGCTTTTGCAAGCATTTGAAATTAATGCACAATTTATTAGGGAAAACGCACTTGGTAAATCAAACTTCTAAATTACAAAATGGACCTGTGAGAAACACATCTACTTCTCAAGACAGCCAGCCTAGAGGTTTCTCATTTTTTGTCTGTACTTGATTGAGAATTAATTCCCTCATTGTTATCAGAGCACTCTTCCTTGTATATCTGAGGTAGAAATCGCTGGTAGACACATGGAAACTAGTATCGTCTCTTTTCTTCAAAGATGTTAGATTATCCTTTTGAAAACTGTTGTAATACATTATGTATATTACGTACCAATTTAACGAATATGAAGCAAGCATTTTGAAATCCATTTTTATCACCTGAGCTGATCTTTTTAGATTGAGTGAATTTAGGCCTGCGTATTAGAGGCGTTTTCTGTCCGACGAGAGTATATATGTAGCCGTATATGCAACAACCAAAGTTCAAATATAATTGTTCAAATGAGGAAACCACTATTAATTTTATTCAGTCAATCCACTAGCTTTCTTGTAGTCTACAAGACTTTATGAGTCATTTACAGTAAACAATTATACCTCAACGATCTCAATAAACATTAAAATGCTTTATAATCTGTGGTGCCATCCCCACAAATTTAACCAAACAATGCAGGATAAATTCATTATACCAATCGATCATAATAAGGTCGAACTTTTCTCTATCCCGAAACAACTTACTATACGCCAAAAAATGTCGTCACTAAATGCAATTGTCAGTTATCTGAGGATATTCTCAATAGAATGTACCCGAAATTCTGTTCTCAAGAACCATATAATGCAGCAATCGTTTTGTAATAATTAAGAGTATTTCAATTACTATAAGAATGAGGAATTTTTCAAAAAATACAATTTGCAGCGAGTAGAAATAAATGAGCACAAAATAACGTATCGTATTTTGTATTCAGAATCACGCAGTCATGCAAACGATCCGAATACGCGTAAAGATATTCCCGGTCTCCTGAAAACACGCTCTAAACTATGTGTAGGAGCTTTTAGCGTCTGAACACTGTGCTTAATAAGACAACCGGCTTCCTTAGCTAGGACTTCAGAATCTCACACAATCGATGTGTGCTGCGTCTCCGGAATGCATATTCAGGATCCGAGTAGCGTCATTCATTTGACCTCACCATGTCAGAATAAAGAACCAACTCGATTCACACTTCGTGTCTCTGGAAGCCCGGGTGCTGCTTCCTGTGGCCTCGCTGGCGAAGGTATAGCATTGAGTCCTGGGGCAGAACTAGTTTTTTTAGACTGGATCCCAGTAGACAGTCGTCTGTGCGCTGTCCGACTAAATGGAACATTAAGGACTAGGAAAGATAGGGACACTCATAGTTGCCTCTTCGTTGTCTATGCCTACTCTCCCACTGACTGCAGCTCAGATGATGTAAACGATGACTTTCACAGAAAGCTTTCAGACCTTCTCTGATAAGTTATTCACTCTGATGTAGTAATAGTGGCTGGTGACTTTAATGCTCAAGTTGGTAAACTAAGCGAAAGGAAAAGACACCTGGGTGGATCTTATGGTGTCGTGGCTGAAGAACAGATAATGGCGACCGTACGTTGCAGCTATGCTCAGATAACTGCCTGTTTCTAGCAAATGCTAACTTTAAGCCCAAGGAGAAGCATCTTTTGACATAGCGACCCCCGGATTCGCCCCAATGTTGGACTCAACTAGACCACATCACTATCAGTCACTGGTGGAGGGGCTCGATAGAAGACTACTTCTCGTTTTGGAGCACACGCTTAGATTTAGATCATGCTCTAGTGTGAGTCCGTATTTCTCTGCGTCTTATTGGACATAGGAAAGACGCTTCAAGGAAGCCTCTTGGGGTTCTACTTTGTGATGTGCAAGCTAAGAATATATTCGAGGAACAACTGGAAAAGCAGTTAGGCAGGCATGTAAGCTGTGCACACCCCGATGCAGCGTGGGATGACATCCAGAAAGCTGTGGAAACAGCAGTGACATCTACTAGTACGGTAAACCATAAGGTTATGGAGAAACACTGGATCTCAGAAGCATCTACCGCACTGATTGATGCTCGAAAACTCATCCCACCTGACTCTGAACATAACGAAGAGTGGAGTCAGCTTAAGCGCAGGTTAATAAGAAGCTAATACAATGATCGTGAACAGTGGTGGGTAGCGAAAATAAGAGAGATGAAAAAGGCAGTGGCAATAGGCAACAGCAGACAACTGTTCAGACTTGGTAAAGAAACCGGTATTAGGAACCCAACTATTAGCGAAACTATCTTGAAGAAAGATGGACATATCATTCATTCTCAATCCAGGAGATTGGATCGATGGTCGGAACACTTTGAGGACCAGTACTACTGGCCTTCAGCCACACTTCAGTTACCCACGATCCCCAGTCGTCCTGAATGGAAAATTGATGTAAGTCCTCCAACTCTCTACGAGGTTGAAAAGGCTATAGGAAATCTAAAGCGAGGGAGAGCAGCAGGTCCTGACAGGTTTACTCCTAAGATTTTTAAGGATGGTGGTCCAATACTAGCAGCGAGATTGACTGAGGTCTCAGGTAGAATCTCGGAGCCGGACGTAACTCCATCTGACTAGTCCCAATCACTGATTGTGCCGGTCTATCAGAGAGGACAAAAATCCTCTTATGACAATCACAGAGGGATCAGTTTGACTAATATAGTGTCTAAAATATTAGCTTCAATAATGCTAGGTCGCCTAACCAAAGCTCGTGAAGAGCGGACTAGAGAAAACCAGGCTGGTTTTCGACCTGGACGTGGTTGTATAGACCAGATATTCACTCTACGTCAGGTCCTAGAACATAGACATACATTCAGACGTCCCACAATAATAGTATTTCTCGACCTTAAGGCGGCATTTGACCCCGTTGATCGTGAGGTTCTATGGCAGTGTTTGTCAGTGAAAGGAGTACCAAAGAAGTACATTAACCTCATAAAGGCTCTCTACTCGAACACAACTAGTCGAGTTAGAGCCTACGGCGAACTGACATCAGAATTGGTTACCTCAAGTGGTGTTTGTCAGGGCAGTTTACTCTCCCCATTCTTGTTTAACTTTGTCGTTGACATGCTTTTAGAGATAACACTTTCATCATCTAAACCTCCAGGAGTTGAACTTTTGCCAGGAGACTCACTTTTTGACATAGTTCTATTTGATTAAAACACTGACAAAATGCAGAGTCTTCTAACCACTATAAGCAATTATGCAGGCATGTTCGGGATGCGATTCTCTCCCTCGAAATGCAAAATGTTACTTCAGGATTGGGTTGCATCTGCACCTGAACTAACGATAGGAAGTGGAGTAGTTGAACGTGTTGATCGCTTCACGTATCTTGGGAGTCACATCAGCCCTTGTGGTCTGGTGTGTGACGAAATCTCAACACGGATACGGAAGGCTCGATTAGCTTTCGTCTGTTTGAGTGATTTATGGCGCAGGCGAGATATCCATCTATCAACCAAAGAACGGGTTTACTGAGCAGCAGTTCGTTCCGTCCCACTTTATGACAGTGAAACATGGTCGGTAAGAGTAGAGGATATGCGTAGGCTGCTAGTATTCGACCATAGGTGTCTTAGAGGCATTGCTCGTATATCCTGGGACCATCGGGTAAGTAACGTAGTTGTTAGGAAACGGGTACAAGGTAAGGATGGAAAATCGATTGATGAAGTAGTGAAACTTCATCAGTTGAGATGCCTGGGACACGTGTTACGTATGCTCAACCACCGACTGCCCTGACGAGCGATGTTTTATGGTGTAGGAGTAGGTTGGAAGAAAGAAAGTGGTAGCCAGACCAAAACGTGGCGCAAATCCATGAAGTCACTGACAATTGGACTGAGCCATGTTGGTGGATGTAGACTACCTGGTTAGGATCCGCGAGATGATAGTAATCGATGGTTAGAGACCTTGAATGACATGACTCAAAATCGTTTGCAATGGCGCAGGTGCATCCACTCTTTGTGTTCTACCAAATTCTAATCCTCTGAATTCCTCATGTCCCTATTCTTTTTCTCTTTCCAAATTTATTTCACTGTACTATACTACTTGAATAACATCTTCAAACCCTAATCTTTCACATAATGCTTATACTCTTACTACTTCTACCACTATGGGATTCGAATCAACAACTTCATCTCTGTGCTGATGTGGTATGGCAACTCGAACTGATGTACGAAGTTCTACGTTTTGACTGACTGACTGAAGTACAAAGAAATAATTATTTAGTATAAATACCGCACATAGGAAAATCTAAACCAAGGTTCAATCATATGCATTTTGTCAAAAATGACGAACATACATCAAAATATGCCTGCACAAGTACTGAATAAATGTAAAGATATACGAAATAAATATGGAGGGCAAAAATTCAAAGTAAAATGGCTATATTGTAAAGTAGGACACGTAGATCGCTAACATAGGTGATCTGTGTTAAATGATTGGATGCCTTCTCGAGCTAGATGGTAATGGTGTGAACAACCAACTAACGTCAAAATCACACATCATAGTTAATACCCAAAGTGGACTACTTCTTCATCCTTTCCAGGTATTATGGCTACTTTGATGACTGCAAAACGTAAACAACTTTATTACAGAAATATACGGGTAAGAGTAGACACAATAAACACAGTGCGACCACTGGCGCATGGGTCGGTCCATAGTGTGCAATTAACTGACGTGCGTTGCTTGCCCTTGACCTTGATGAGGGTCGTCGAACTGTTCGACATTCATTGACTCGACTGCTGGATGATTTGGTTAGGACCCAGTGACATTTCACTGGCCCTACACTTTATATCACGCTTACTAATAATTATTAAGACTGGGGTTTGACATAGATATAAGTAAACAAAACCTAGTAAATGAGCGATAATTGAAGGAACCATTTATATGTTTGGTTATTTATATAACAGCTGTTGAATATTTTGTGAGATAAAATTGAGAAAACAATGTAGTTTCATACATATAGTCCTCTTTTATTATTTCGAAAATAGCAAGAACAAAGATTCTAACAGAATAGCACGAATTCATTTTATTTCGTTGATTCACGTCAGCTGCTTGTAACATAACTTCCAACTAAACTCTTTCATGTTACAAGCAGCTGACGAGAACCAACGAAATAAAATGAATTCATGCTATTTTCGCTCTTTTCAAAAACATGGAAATAGGATTTTAGAAATGGAAAACACAGACAAAAATTACGTGATATCAACTACACAAAATCGATTAATTGTTTGAAATCCAACTGAAAAGCAGACAGGAGGCAAAAGGAATTCATAATTATGAAACTAATGATTTAATTCGAGGTTACTTGAACGAAATAAGACTAATAATAGTAGCAGGAGGCAATAACTTTGGAGTCACTGGATCATTGATTATATTGAAATATTTTGAAACATTATCATTGTACTCACTACCGAAAGAATGATGATTGGTTTCCTTACTAAAAGTATACTGTCCTTTTATTCTCAATATTTTTAAACTTTGGGCAAAGTTATGAACAGTAACCTTGATTTTTGTCCTTTCAGTGGATATGCTTTGGTACTTACATGCAAACGGGTAGACAAAAAAACGTGAGTTGACATGAGCAGATGATTTAATTCTATTTGACCACCTAAACGTGAAATTTTTTTAACATAGCGAAGCTAGTTTGATAACAGATTATTTTCTTTAACGGTATAGCTTTTCGTCTATTGCTATTTCATCAACGCTAAAGCCGGTTCTCAGGAAGATGAGAATTTCATGAATGATGATATTGTAGCCTCCAAATTCAAGCAGTTTAGGAAGATAAACAAATGTGGAGGTTAGTTTAGACACCTATGCTGTTATCCGGTCGAAATTCAAAACAAAATGATTGGGTGAAGAACGTTATGAACAAATATTACCACCCAGTGATTTAACCAATAATTACTCAATCAACTATCAAATCGAGTTCGACAAATAAACTTCCCTACTTTGTGCTCAGAATTCTATATTGTACCAAAAATATAATATTTAATAAGGCTAATAATATTAATACACGAATGTTATTCTATCCTTTCTGGATAGACCAGATTGTTCGGAAAACAATATTTAAGTTTGTTACAACACTGACTATTTCGGGCTCCGGAAGTGTGCCTAAATTCACAACCGAAAAAATTAGCTATTTTAGTCAGTTTAAACAATATAATAAAAAAGGAATAGATCATCACAATGAAGAACTTCCAAACATGATCTTACAAATATTCTTCAGTTTTTTATTCTATTCTGACTAATAAACATTAATGAATCATCATCATCACACAAACAACTTTTATCTGTGGTTGATTCCTTGTCAATCTCATCCTTCAGACGCACCTTTTGTAGGATTGAATAGCGTTCTAGATAGATCACTTCCGTAGCTTATCCAACAGAAGTTAGGGAAGTGTAAAAACAACCAGCCTCATCTATCCTTTCGATTAATAAATCTAAGAAATTAGTCATGTGTGTAAATCTCAAAACCAATAATTTAAAATGAAGTATGTTATGTTAGATTCCATATTGTGGTGTCCTTTCTCGAGGGTATTCAATTTATGACTGGCATGTTGGTAATAACGATTATTACCGACGAGATGTCTGAAGTAAATGGACTTCTAGGCGATTATCAGTTTTATCAAAGCTGATTAGATTTGTCTAGATTATAAACAAGTAATAACTGTTTCGTCAAATTACTTATGATCTACGCAGCATAACCAATGAAAATCAAAAGCAAAAAGACATCATTATATCCACTATAAAGTCTTCAGTAGCGAACGCATTTACAAACATTTACAAGTGAAGTAAGTGTTTTTCACGTAATCACCATATTTTAAGAAAACAAGCAAAATATTCGACTAAAACATTGTAAAAGTGTACAGTGATAGAATAAATATTTTCGGAATCCCAACAAATTGCTTGAAGGGACAGTGAAATGTCACTCGGCCCTAACCAAATCATCCAGCAGTCGAGTCAATGAATGTCGAACAGTTCGACGACCCTCATCAAGGTCAAGGGCAAGCAACGCACGTCAGTTAATTGCACACTATGGACCGACCCATGCGCCAGTGGTCGCACTGTGTTTATTGTGTCTACTCTTACCCGTATATTTCTGTAATAAAGTTGTTTACGTTTTGCAGTCATCAAAGTAGCCATAATACCTGGAAAGGATGAAGAAGTAGTCCACTTTGGGTATTAACTATGATGTGTGATTTTGACGTTAGTTGGTTGTTCACACCATTACCATCTAGCTCGAGAAGGCATCCAATCATTTAACACAGATCACCTATGTTAGCGATCTACGTGTCCTACTTTACAATATAGCCATTTTACTTTGAATTTTTGCCCTCCATATTTATTTCGTATATCTTTACATTTATTCAGTACTTGTGCAGGCATATTTTGATGTATGTTCGTCATTTTTGACAAAATGCATATGATTGAACCTTGGTTTAGATTTTCCTATGTGCGGTATTTATACTAAATAATTATTTCTTTGTACTTCAGTCAGTCAGTCAAAACGTAGAACTTCGTACATCAGTTCGAGTTGCCATACCACATCAGCACAGAGATGAAGTTGTTGATTCGAATCCCATAGTGGTAGAAGTAGTAAGAGTATAAGCATTATGTGAAAGATTAGGGTTTGAAGATGTTATTCAAGTAGTATAGTACAGTGAAATAAATTTGGAAAGAGAAAAAGAATAGGGACATGAGGAATTCAGAGGATTAGAATTTGGTAGAACACAAAGAGTGGATGCACCTGCGCCATTGCAAACGATTTTGAGTCATGTCATTCAAGGTCTCTAACCATCGATTACTATCATCTCGCGGATCCTAACCAGGTAGTCTACATCCACCAACATGGCTCAGTCCAATTGTCAGTGACTTCATGGATTTGTGCCACGTTTTGGTCTGGCTACCACTTTCTTTCTTCCAACCTACTCCTACACCATAAAACATCGCTCGTCAGGGCAGTCGGTGGTTGAGCATACGTAACACGTGTCCCAGGCATCTCAACTGATGAAGTTTCACTACTCCATCAATCGATTTGCTACCAAGAAGTGTTCATTAAGTCACACTGTAATAACTATGATAAATTAATCGACCCCAACTGTCACTATTTAAAAATGAATAATTAACCTTTAGTCCCATCATTACTCATAACGTTAATACTATAATAATAAATGGGTTTCACTTACTCTTTTTTTATATTACATAATCTTTTTTTAGGAAAATAAAAGAGACAAACTAATAAGTACCAGCTCTTAAATACATTATTATTCAATTACCTACATAATCATTCTTAGAACTTACATGTTAAAATGTATTTTTAAATATATGACTGAGAGAGACTTTTAATGTTCTAAAATATTTCATTGTAAAAACCCATAAATTATTACAGAGCATGTAGTAATCACTCGTCAGAGTACAAAATAAAGAAAAGAAATTTATGTAAATTTTTACAACTTATTCTACTAAACAGCTGTATTCAACAGAGGTTCAGTGTGGTGGTGGTGGTGGTGGAGGGGATACATATGTGTTAAGTCATGTGTTTTGTTATTCATTTCACTTATTGATGCTAGTTACTTCTAGATTTCCTACTAGATTTTACTCTTTTCCTATGATTTATTCCTTAACGGTTCGTTCCCATCTAAACCGAACCCATTTATTATTTTGTTTTTAAAGTGATTACATAGTTTGTTTTCTTTTTGCTGTTCTTATTTTTGGTTACTTCTGTGTTCATTCATTGTTCACTTCCTTCGCTATTTGAAAAAAAACGCGTACAACACCTACACACAAATGCACACACAGGAGCATACTGATATATTCAAACATTACCAAATTGGTCTGTTTCTTAAAATGTCTTCTCTTGATATTTTTCGTACCCCTACTTATCTGGTAATTCATGTAAGAACTTGATTTAATGGGTGAATATACACTAAAGTAAGATGATATATATATTTCAACAGGTTATTTTGTTCTTTTCGTCAGTGTTTTTTCCCTTTTTACCGACTGGTAAACATGAAGTACTGTTGTTTACTTGTTTTTTTACTCCGGGAGAAAAATATTTAGAATAATGTCACAAAATCATGGATTATAATAGACATAAATATTCAACTAATAGACCTTTCTTCCATTCTTTTTTGAAAAACAGATAATTCATATTATTGAAGTTCCAAAGAATTTAAAACACCTTTCTACCCATTTATCATAAAGCTTAACATGTAGGTAGGTAAATAAGCGGATTCGAGGGAATAAGGAAAAATAAAATGGATGGGGCGAAAGTGTTGATCATTAAAAATATAATTGTTTTAATGATAAATGTGTACTTTTTATGTGAACTGTCATGCAAACAGAAGCATAACTTGTTATTTTCATTTGGCTTGATAATTTACTTTCTGAGGAAATACTGGCTCATTTTGGATCTTATCATAAAATATTATTTTTATTTATAACCAATTGTTAATCAAACTATCTTCTTTTATACTTTGAGGTATGAATCTACTAGGGTTAAAGTGTAGCATAAGAATGAGCCAGTCAGAATGGAGAACATGACTTCTAGATTTTAGCACAAAATTCAAATACCACCTATAAAGAGCAATAGAGATGCCTTAGCGTACTCCTCGAAACGTTTAGAAAGACAGTAGAAAAGGTTTTTACCATCCCAAATTAAAAATAATAGTTTTAAACGTGTAAAATGTTCAATTCTGTCTCTTTAGGCTGCATATAACAGGTAAATCAATACTATCCTTACATCTTAACCCTAAACACTAAATTCGAAAAAAAACCTTACCTGGTAGTAGCATAGTTTATAGACAAATAATTTAAATAGCGAATTTTGAATTTTTGAGAGAAATTCGTCCATTCATATGACTAGAAAGCATTTTCAGTTAGTGGTGAAAGCTATAACCCTAAACTCCTAGTACTAACTATAAATCTCGAATCCTAACATCAAACTATATATACACACACACCAAATAGTTCAGTTAGATCGTTTTAAGGGCTCAAGAAAAACAGATAGTCAATATTCATAAGGACGAATTTATACATCCTTCATTAATTGTGTAAACACTGTTTACACTTTCTAATTTTATCTATTTACAAAAGCTGGTTTTCGTTTGACTAAAAACTAGCTGAATATTAACTGCAGTTGTTTTAATCAATTCTCTATATTATACTGTTATCTCTACTAGTTCCATTTAGATTCCTGGAAAAAAGATTATGGATTTTATAATTAGAAATAGAAGATCCATTTAGTTGTGTTGACTGAAATATAAAATGAATTATTGTTAGTCAATATTTTACACTATTCGAGATTAATTTTCATCACAAAACAATATCAAAATTGAATAATCATTAAAAACCAATATATATTAAAGAATTGTTATTCTAACGTTTAACTCCTGTACAGTACTTCCTGACCACTCTACAATGGATAAAGCTTTTGAATTTCATGTCTCACAGTGACCAATAAGATAAATTTCTTGAAGTTCCAGTGTAAGGCCATGATCTGTGAATGTATTCATATATCGAGGATTTATTAGAACCAGAAATATGGGTCAAGAACATTAACAGATATTTAGTTGTCTGAATATATAATGTTCAAATCGTAACCTGTAACTTTTGTGTTTCATAACCATTTCTATGGTCCAATGAACAATATTACTTACTTACGTTTGTTACCCCTCGTGGAGAAACATAGGCCGCCCACCAGCACTCTCTATCTAACCCTACCCTGGGCAATATACAAATCGCAAAATCAAATACTTTCCATAGTACTGATCATAAAAGAATGCACAATTTTTTTCCAGGAATTTATATGGAACCGGTAGGTCTATACTTCAGTATATAAAAAAAATTCGGTTCAATTAACATTTGCATATAATTGAAAAAAAATAATTAAAAACAAAACATAGTACTAATCATTATTTATACGTGAAAATAAGACTCAGAATGTAAATTACTACCTGGTCTGTAAATTTTGATTGTACCTTTTCTATATGAATTCTTTTAATTCAAACGACTAATAGTGATTTTTCAACATAATTGTAAGCAAAGATGGATAGTGGCTAGCAGTAGAATCCAGGATGCGTGTTTCATCCTATTTGGGACTCGTCAGCTGGATGTACCTGCATTTCAGAGTTGGTGTTCACTCTGGGACTGAAACCCAGTACCTTTCGCTTCAAACACCATCGCGTTATCCACTCAGCTACTGAGTCCATCTTTGTTTACAATGCTTGTGAATTAAGGCTATATCGAGGCAATACACATAGTATGCACATATACCAATTAGAGACTGACCAGTTGCAGACCTAAACATCAATGGGAAGATTCAAACAAACAATACCAAGTGAATTGATAATCTTAATTGGTTCTAGCTAATATCAGAAAAAACAAAACAACAACAATCAATATACTTGAAACCTAACTTGATTTAATTCATAACATTCAATTACCTTTTTTTGTTGTTGTTCTTAACAGTTATGTATCGTATTATTCATATAATTTCTTTATTGAAAATATCAAGACAGATTCTAAACAAATCAGTTAGTTATCTTCTTATGTTCATCAACAAGTCCAAAAAGAAAAGAAAAAGAGAAAAAAAATTTGAGGAATCAAGTATTTTTATCAAAATAATTTATGAAAAATTCAGAATTCTTTTTCTTTATTCCTGCATTCATATTCTTCTATGTATCTATCTATCTATATATATAGATGTGTGTGTGTGTGTGTGTGGGTATGTTTATTCCCATAGATTTATTGAACAATGTACATAAGTTGTTTACGTGTACATCTTGAAACTATTTAATGCAATATGATATTATACCAATGATATAGTTGATTATTTTAAATAAGAAATTATTAAAATTCATTTGTCATATAACATACTAGATAATAAGTCGTGCACAACTGTCTTGAATGAAGAAAAAAACAACACAACACAACAACAACAACAACATCCAAGAAAAAGTATACTGATATTACTACAGAGTGTGAGTATGTGTGCCAAAGAGAAGCAATGCTGAAATATTATCGTCTTGATAAGATTTCACAGAACAAGTAGAAAAATGAAATTTTTGTTGAAGATATAAGCATCATAGAAAACTCGATATCGTTCTAATTATTTTTTTTTCAGTTTTTCATTTTTTTTTCCTTAGAATAAAATAGTCATAGAATAGTTTTAAAGGTCAATTTACTACTTATCATACTATTATTGGCAGACACGCAATTACATTTTTTTTGAGTAAATATATTCAGGGTGGCGGTAGTTGAAATTGAGACAAAAGACATAAGATAGGAGATAGGGTGAAGTATAGATACCATGGAGCGAGGTAAATGGATGTGACATTCATGTAAGGAGAGGGAGGAAACCCCTGGAACAACAAGATAAAACCCGATTTTTGCAAATATATATATATATATATATATATATATATATGCAGATAAGATTTTACAGGTGTATGTAGTTGATTTTAAACTGTCTACCAAAAGATTACACCCATCTTTAAAGGGAAGTAGATGATAAAGGAAGCAAGAGGAGGGTAGTGAAGAAGCGAACCACCAACTTGTTGTCTGTTGTATTACACTGAAAATATTACTAGCTATGTAAAAATCATATGGCGTATCCAAATTTGTTCAATTTAAACAATGATGTTGTTTAACTGATTCGTGCAGTGTTTAATTGAAATCGAATAGGATAGTAATCATCTGTTGTAAAACTGACTATATCATCATTCAGTGATTTTATTTTTAGTCATCTGTTTAGTTAGCATATTAGAAGTCGGAATAATTTGTTAGAATCAGTGTATGTACTTACAAGTGAGTATATTACTATGTGTACACGTGTGTGTGTGTCTACCCATTTGTGCATGTTCTAGTATATGCTCAAACATCTTGTCATTATGCTCAAATAAAGAAAAGGATAATGCAAGCATATTTTTAGCTTGACTCAAAAATTTTTTGGTGACACATTTTCTACCACTACCATTACTGATATTGGTGGTAATAATAATAGCAATAACAGTAATAAGCAAATACAGAAAATAAATTCTAATAATCTTAATTTAATTTTTAAAGGTTAGGATTATCTAGTTCTAGAGTTACTGTCGGTCTCAAAACCGGGTAAAGGAGAAGGGTTGAGAATGGGATCGGCAACCCCATCCCGTAGAAAACAACCTTGCTAAAAATTCCTAACCAGAATAAAAAAACAAACCATTTAAACTCTTCCCTGGGAGTTGAAGGAAGAACTATGACGCCTCAGGATCAAAGTCGAGATTCTTCAGAAGTCACTAAGCCGATGCCTCTTCTGACAACCAGAGCAACAATTTTTCTAAGTACAAGGAATGTCCGGACAATGTGGGGAACCGGGAGGATCAGTCAAATAACAACGGAAATGAGGAGATACAACTTGTCAGTACTCGGAATCAATGAAATCCATTGGACACAAGCTGGACAACAAAGGCTAGACATGGGAGAGATGTTGTACTCTGATCACGAAGAAGAAAATTGTCCGCATGCTCAGAGAGTTGCTCTGATGCTGTCCAAAGGAGCATGTAAAGCACTTAGAGGATGGGAACCTCATGGACCCAGAATCATCAAAACATCATTCAAAACTAAGGCGGGAATTACAATGAATGTTATCCAATGTTATTTACCCACCAATGATAGCAATGACGACAACAAAGATCAATTTTGCGAGAGGCCGCAATCAGTGATAGCGAAGTGACCGGGAAAAGACCTAAACGTCATAGTCGGAATAAACAACACAGGATGTGAAGATATAATGGAACGACATGGACTAATGAAGAGAACTGAAAATGGGGAGAGATCTGTAAATTTATGTGCATTCGACAAAATGGTTATAGGCGGCACAAAATTTCCACACAAACGCATACACAAAGCTACATGCATCTCACCGGACCACACTACACAGAACCAGATAGATCATATTTGTATGAACAAAAAATTCCGAAGGACAATGGAAGATGTGAAAACCAGGAGAAGAGCTGACATAGCTTCAGATCATCACGTGGTTGCGGACAAGATGAAAAAGAGTCTAAGGAAACACTGAACAACGGATTTGTATTTTTTTACTTATTAGTATCGTCATATGAAGTTGTACTGTGAAATCTTTTATCGAGAGTTTTTAGCATTCGTAGTATTCTGTACTTGTCTTATCTAACTGAGTAATAGTATAGATAATGATAGTAATAGTAGTAATTGACAACAATATGTACAAGTGGACAGCATTATTTTGAGTTAGATCATTATCACACCTATATATATATATATATGTAGGTATATGTAGGTCATTGATAAAAAAGAGATAGATATGTGTGTAGTGAAATGAACAGGAAATAAGGGACAATGACTTCTAAGCAGATCCTGTGTTTAAAACTCTAATTTAACTTAGATATATTCGATGATATCTTAGATGAACTCATGGCTTTATTATAAAATGCAGCTATATTATTGGATTGAGTTGTTTGTTAAATAACCCAGAGTTACTAAGTAGTAGGGCTTGAAGATCTTTAACCTTGAGTAAGTTCTCTGAAAACTTTTATCACAGAAATCGATAAGGAATCATTCGATAGAATACATCCTGTCTTAGTCGTAAACAAAAATATGAAGTAAAGCTACAGGATATTAGAATGTTCAAGTTTTTTTTTAGTATTCACTGAAAAGTAGAATTTCAAGTCTAAATTGAAGATGAAAGTGGTATCCAAAGATGAAATGAATTACAACATTGTTCAGAAATAATTAGACTTTTCATATTTAATCTTTAAATGAGATGGAAGTAATTCACTTAGTATTGTTTGTTTGAATCTTCCCATTGATGTTTTAGGACTGTAACTGGTTAGTCTCTAATTGGCATATGTGCATACTGTGCGTATTGCCTCGATATAGCCTAAATTCATAAGTATGGTAAGCAAAGATCGATAGTGGCTGGCAGTAGAATCCAGGAAGCCCGTTTCGTCCTATTCGGGACTCGTCAGCTGGATGTACCTACATCTCAGAGTTGATGTTCACTCTGGGACTCGATGATGAAAGTAAATCTATCCACTTTTCATAAAAAGTATATACCTTTCTGTCTAATGACTAAATTTATTTTCATTTGTTATGCTTTTCTCGCTTCATCAGACGTGAGATATAAAACTAGCATTAACCAGTATTATTTACAAGATTGGAATCATATATTGGTATTTTGTCATTGAAAATTAAGTAAGTCTATACAGTAGCCTGTTCTTAATTGGGAATGAATAACGAAGAACTAATTAGTTTTAGCACATAATATTCATTTTTGTTAATTTGTATAGAAAATCAAAGTACCTCACTATCTCTCGAACTATATCTTTTTATCAGATAATTGGAATTAGTAGGAAGGAAACTCTAGATTGAAGTGTCTTTTTAGTTGACACTTATTGACAAAGCGTATCTGCAATGTTGTAGAGGTTAAAACTATCTGAGTATCATTAACATTCACTTGTCAATTAGGATTATGATATTATTAAAATTAAAGTGTTTATTATTCTCCTTCTTAGTAAACATATTTATGTCTCTTTGTCTTTTTTTAATTCTTTCATTCAAAATAAAAAGTCACTATGGATCAAAAAACATCAGCTTTCAACAACATATATCAATAAGTAGGGTAATGTATACCTATATCACCATAACAACAACAACACAATGGAAATGAAATCAGATGATAATTGGTGTTTTGATTGTTAAAATCAGATCGACAGCATTTCATTTCTTTTGAATACAATTGAAAACAACAATTAATATCATTTCTTTTACAAAATCAAAACCGTTGTTCCCTATTATCTTCTTGATCATACTATATATATATTGCGTGTTACGAATTAGAATGGGTTGTTGAATTCTGGATAATTCCCATTCACCTTTTGTTACTCACTGAAAGTAACTGAGGCAATCGATCAGGATAGAAATATAATGAGTGAAAGCCAGTCAAAATTTTGTCTTTCTTCATAACTAAACTGATGATTTAAATACTTGTTTGACTACATATAATCAAATAAGAAGTAATGATAAGATTTAGTGTAAACAATTATTTTAATTTAAACATGATTGAGGTCATATACATAGATTGATATCATTTAATGATTATAAGTTAATTTCATGTTCCAGTTTATATTTCTGATGAAAACTTACCAGTTCAGTAGAACAACCTTAGTTTTGAGCTAATTTCTTCTTAAAGATGCTAATATGAGTAATGTGTCGATAGGCAAATGTTGATCATTATGGTGAATAGCATGTGATTCAATACCAGATATTACATTGTTATTTTTTGAAAATAAAGATAATGTCTGTATTTGATTAACGGAAATAATGAAATATATGCTTTATATAGGAATTTGCGTCTAAATTAAAGCGAATAGTTTCACAGTATTTGGACGCCGAGTCGATGTAAGACATTAAATAAGAATAATGTATATGTAAAATCTCAGAGAATGAATTTGAAGAAAAGCTTTCCTTGAAAAAGCTTGAACCAGATCGCCAGGCGAAACGTTGGATTTACTTCATGGTTTAGACCATTATATCTTCAATATAACAAATTCCTTGCTTTAACAAAAAAAGACTACTCATAATTCAAAGCAGTAAATTCCATCTTGATGATGACATTTAAGTTATGATCATCTTTATAGAAGTTCTCATACACACATATATAATCAACGTTAATTACTTGTCTTCAAATTTCATTCTATTCGCTATGATATAAACAGTCTAATTAACTACTCACGGTAATCTAACTACTTTTAATAAAAAATACGGCATAATTCTGTGTTTTTATTTCTGAACCAAATAAACACAAAACACGTCAAGTTTGACGTTAGTATTAATAAGTAACCAAAATATACGATATCCTTTCATCAAACAAAAACATTAACAGTGACAAAACAAGGTTGTTTTCTGTTTTTCGCTTGATTTTCGTAAAGTCTTAGACATTTACTACATAATCCATGGATATAATTAGTTGCTGAATATCAGTATCGCCTAGAGAATATACGTTTCATTCTTAATCCAATAGTATTAGCATCTAAAAAAACTTTAAGGAAACTGATGTTGTTTCAATCATATGTACAACTTCATTAATTGACATTGTCTTTTAGAGACATGGAAACATGCAGAACTGTTAAAAGTCATAGTCAAAATAATCAGTTAGTAATCATGATCGTATACTACCCATTTCTTATTTCTGATTGACTACTGTTTGATTGATTTAAGTGAAACAATCAAATAAAGAGATGTAGGAGTCATCAGTTTAGTTGTAACAAAAGTAGAGTGTAAAATAAATATCACCAGTAGTATTAAATGACTATCACACTAATATTATAAATGAACAAGTTATGAATGTGTACCATTGTTAATGTTCTGTGCTTAATCTGAGAGCTAAAGTTTGAACATTCGACCCCGTATCAAGTCATCTGGTTCACTAGAAATGAATATTCAGAAGTAAAGTTTTACGTCATAACACTTTATAGATTATAGGGATGTATCTTAAGAAGAAAATATATTTTAATTCATCCAGTGCAATTTACACCATTACTTACTTATTTATGACGGGATATATTCAGTGTAATTACATGAATTTAACATGACTTTACATAAATTGCTTGTTTTAATGGTCAACACACTTAGTCAAAGACTGAATCACATTAAAGTCTGTGCTTATTATTAAGCAAATGAAAAGAATATTCATTCAAATGGACTATTATAGTTTAAACCACGAACTGATCTTAACTATAGCATCACTGGAAACCAGAAAGCACTGGGCGGCCGTTTCGTCCCATCATGTTAATCATCCGAAGAGAGTTTCCGCGACCCCGTGACATGAAATTGAACCCAGATTCTTCAACCTTACGAGGAAACGCTTAATTTCTACACTACTAAGTCGGCATTTAGCAGTGTAAATGTATAAATTCAATCAATTCACGATATTGTACAACCATCATCTATTGAATGATATGAATAACTATTTCATACCTGACACGGTTCAACTTCACCGAACAAAACTTTTTACTTGAACTCCAGGAGTTGCATCTTGGAGTTAGTTACTGGTGAGCACAGGGTTATTATTTGAATTGAAAAATTTGTGAAGAGTGTAGAATTTTCACATGTAAATTCACAATTCCAGGATATGGGTTCATGGATGTACGAAACGGCTATTCAGTGTCTCCAGGTTGTTTTTACCGTAGTTTAACTATGATCGATTCGTGATTCAAACTATGGAAGTTCTATAATCCCTACAAATCTCCTTATTCTAACAAAATTATTATAAACATTTATATATATTAACACTAATCTCAATTACTGTAGAAAGAGATTTTGATTTAAAATTACACTGGAAATAATCATATCATGATAATAAATTAAAAGATGTTAAGAACAAAGTAGCCTAGTGATTATTTTAATTTACTTGGTGTTCTATTATTTGAACTCCTTATTTTAAAATTTTCTTCATTATTTGTTTGTTTTTTTTGTTTGAAGCATCTTAAACTGAATAGGGAGAATCATGAATGTTTTTTCAATGAGAAGCAAGCAACAACAAAAAAAAGTAGAGCATTGAATCTTTTCTCTTAATATTCTCTACATGTTGACAATTTATGAAAGAATACATACATGTAAATGAGTGCGAACACACACACACACATACACACACTTACTACACGCATTTATTCATTAAATCAATTCATATAATGAATTTCGTTAGATTCAATTCATCGAAATATAAAAAGAATGAATTGTCAATGATAACTGTTTCTCCTTCTTCTTTTTATATCTTTCAACTTGTCACCTTTCCAAACTGATAATAATAATAATATTATTACTATCGGCTTTTTTTTATCTTCAACAAATGAAAAAAAGAAAGAATAGAAATCCTTGTTAATCAACCGTAAATTCAACTTGTATATTAAGTTGCTATGGTAAAATGACATAGTGATTAACTCTTTTATAATACTGAGATGATCATAGACAATAGTCAGTAAAAATTAAGAGTTAATATTTAGTGAATAATGATTACTTTTGTTTCTCTCCCTTTATACTTGTTTACATTGTTCATTTCAATGGTTACTAATGTTCATGTAATAAACATCTATCTTTTATTCACGTAAACTAATCAACTATATAGTTATGAATGAATCAACTTTACCTTTTCAATTTCCAACTGTGATCTAACTTTATTATGGTTCAGTTATCTAATAATTACAAATCAAAGATAAGAAATTTAGAAAAACAAAGAATTAAATGATGTGTAAATCACTGTAGATTATTTGACTCTATGAAGAATGAATTATTAAATGATGAATATCGAGGAAAGTAATAAAGAGTTGAATGCTTTAACTACTAACACTTCCCAATATATGTATACTACATGTTTAGATGACAAATTCAAAGTAGTAACTACAAATATATATTTTCTTGATTCCAATATGAACTGCAAACAATTGTCGTAAATCTATATTTTTAGATAATCAATTCACTGGAAAAATACAGACCATTTACAGTTGACAAGTTAAGGAAACTGATAATAAACATTTAAATAAGTAGAGATGGATTGTGGCTAGTAGTGGAATCCAGGACGTATGTTTCGTCTTATTTAGGACTCGTCAGCCGGGTGCATCTACATCACAGAGTTAATGTTCACTACGGGACTCGAACACAGTATCATTAGCTTCAAACGCCTTCGCGTTATTCCACTGCTAACCATTATCCATCTCTGCTTGTAATGCTTGTGATTTAAAGAAAATATCAAAGCAGTCAGCACAGAATGCAAATATGCCAGTAAGAGACTGATCAATTGTAGTCCTAAAAGTCAATGGGAAGATTCGAACAACCAATACAAAAATGGATTAAAATATATAAATAGTTTTCAAAATAGTTTGATTTAAAGGCTGATAGACAATTGTATTAAATTATGTCGATAATTTGGTAGCAAACTGTATTCATAAATTTTTAAGAAATCTAAAGTAGGACCATTATAATTCTTCACTATGAATATTTTAATCTTCGAATTACTTAGTAACATTTTAACAAGTTAATACTTTCATTTATATTTAACTGTCGAGTAATCTGAAGTAATTTATAGTTTCATGGAGCAAAACCTGTAGAGCTATATTACGTAATGACACCTTTTCCGAAGTTGACCTGAAACTGGAAATGGTGACTTCTCAGCAATGCTAATACACTATACCAAACGTGGTCGAATGAGGAACATTTAAGTTTTAATGTAAGCATGATACACATTACAGTTTGGCCTATATTTATACCTTCTAGATTCATTCATTTTCTAAATCATATCTAGCGGTATTAACCATTTATTGTTTTGTACACTTCCGACTATCGGTTGATTTCAATAATTCTTCAGCTGATATAAATGATTCGCCTAGTCATATTTTATATTTTTGATTCTTTACATTAGAAAGGTTAGTTGACTTCAGTTAGTCGTGAGAAAAGTTATTTCACTTACATTAATAAAAGTAAACTAATGCTTTAATTTTTGTTGATATCATACATGTGTAAGGTAAGGCGACTATGAATCTGTATACATCTTTGGCTACGGTATCTAATGAATTAACTTTAATAAAGTAAACACCACTAATCACCTGAAATAGGTCATTCTGAATAACCAAGTGACAATATCTCAAATCATAAACCTGTAGGAACCAAGTTCGAATCCACCGGGAAACATCAATCCCTCAAGATTTCAGGTTTGTATTACTGACGAGTGTCATCGTACACGAGGCCTAGGTCTAGGAGTTTCTTGAGACTACCTCCAATTACTTAATAAGATGAGTATTATCTGTTGTTTAATAATATTATTTGTGAAAAAACACTGAAACATTTCTACGGTATTTAGTTTCTTGATCAAAATCCAATGAGTGAAATAATCATAATAACATCAAATAGAACAATATACTGCAATGTTATATGACCTTCATTGGGTTCCGTAAGTATCGTGCTCACTAACAGAATGTAGGAATTATTATGATAGTCTTACTTAGTCTACTGTTGCATAAAATGGATTGTAAACACACCATTATAACTATCAAGAGTTAAAACAGTTACTTTACTAAAATAACCTAATAATCTTCAAGTTTTTGACTGAGATTATGAATCGACTTGCGTTAGACCACCATTGTCCTAGTATGGGACCACTCAGCAGTTTACATCCACAGTCATGCTCTCGGGATTCGAGCTTAGGACCCTCGGTCTTGTGCGCGAACTCTTAACCTCTAGACCATTGAACCGGCGTCCAATAGTTTAATGTCTAACTTCTACCAATCCACGGAATCGCGCAACCATCTTCCATTGTACTGAGGTAGATACCTGTCTCTACCTGACATGGATTAGCTCCACTGGTCACGATTCCTCACAAGAACCCCGAGAATTCCCTCCCGAAGCTTGTCACTAGCGAGTACATGGTAATTATCAGTGTGGGGTTGCGGAGATTGTTAATTTTGTGATTGAGGTCATAAATCTCGCGATCGGTATCGTAGAGTCTAATACTAGGAAGAAACGGCCGTCCACTGCTTCCGGGTTTTCAATGTTGGTCTAACACCAATCTATTCATGATCTCAACTAAAAAGTTAACAATCTCCATAACCCCATACTGAGAACCTCCAAGTTTATGAAAGTCGCCTAGACTTTTTTATATCATTACGTAACATGAATAATCACTTGAGAAAAGTTGAAGTGAAAGAAAAAACAACTTTTTACACATTATTCAGTTATTTTAAAAAAAAACTTAACAGAAAAGGAAAAGTAAAGAATAGATTCGATCACTAATGAAAATTTTCTAAACGAATACATGACTCATTTAAGTCTATAGACTTAATCTATCACGAATCATCCAATGTAGTGGAGGTTCAGTATATTCAACAAATCGATTTCTAGTTTTGTTGAGTTTCAAGGAGATCGATTTAATTGCCAGATAATATTCTTCAACGTACTGATCTCATTTTAGATGACATCAATAACTAAGAAGCATTGGATATCTGTTTTACCCTACCATGTGACTTCTTACAGGTGTTCACCAAAGAACGCATCCAGAATAAAACTCAGGATTTTCAAGTCTCTTGGTGAACTCCTTACCATTAGGAGCACTAAGTTACCATCCAGTATTGCAACTCCTATTTAAATCCATTTTCGATACAGAGTGATGATCACTTAAAGTCACTGAAGACAAGTGTTTTACTTTCAGGATATCTGAACTTCAACAATCAAATCTTCTCACAGGGATTCCAGGAACATTTTGAAGTAAATCATAAGTGAGCAGGCTATTTCAGTTTAGATGAAGGGGTTTTGTGGAAATCGACGTGACGAATTCAAACTATAAATAAATTTCTCCTTTTTATATGGTTTGGTGATCTTCACTACTGAATATGAACAACATAAGGTTGATTATTTTCTACTTTTAATTTTATTGTTAAACTACCATTAAAGAAATTCCAGGTTTTCAGTGGTGGTCTAGCTAAGATCAACTCATGAACTCAACTATTAAACTTAATACTATCTCCTCAGATCCCATTTCTGACAGTAATCATGTGCTCACTAGTGACTAACTTTAAGATGGGTTTCATGGAGTTCTAGTCGGAAGCCGTGACCAGTGGAGTCTAATCAGTGTCAAGTGTGAGACAGTTATCCACCTGAGACAATAGTTGAAAGGCTACAGAAGATCATAAATCCATTGGAGTTAGACATCAAAATTGTTGGATTCCGGTTCAGTGGTCTAGAGGTTTTACGTTCACGCGCGAGACCGAAGGTACAGGGTTCGGATTCCACATGCAGGATCGCGGATGTGCACTGCTGAGAAGTCCTAAACTCGGACGAAACGGACGTCCATTGCTTTCAGGTTTTCAATGGTGGTCTAGTGACTAGTGAATTTAACTATCTCTATAAATCCCCATTCTAATATCATAAAATAATTTGACTAACAAAACAAATTATTATTTTTCATTTGTTTTTTCCTTAATTTCATTGGAAAAAAAAACATTCTAGAAAGTAAGTGAGAGCAGATTTTTTACCAAAAAAAGTATAGACAAACAAATGAATACTTAAGTAAGAGGAAAATATCTCCATATGTCATTTATTGTCACCTACACTTTCCCCTCTATCTCTCAGATATAATATAAGATTGAAATATGAATATCTTCCAGAGAAAAAAAGAGGAGAAGAACAGTTATAGATCTTTATTTAGTATTTACATTTTGTCATTCATTGCATGATCTACAATCAAATAATAATAATAATCAATACTACTGAATTAGTTACTCATTCTCATAAAGATATGAAAAAATATTTTTGTTAAAAAATCAATAAAATTGCAAAATTATAATGGATGAATTAAGAAACATTGGAAAGTTATCTTGTCATGATCTAGAATTCATCAATGATAGACAGTTATGGTCATTTGAATAGATCTTTAAGAAAATGAACTATAACAAGTATTTTCTGAACCGAGAGGGAGATTAAATTAAATTGTAAAAGATTTTCATAAAGAATATTGTTGTGAAACAATGGTTTCTTTAAATTTTAGGACAACTGATGGATGATTATCCAAGTGTCTTGTGTTGTTTGATCTTTAAGTAGTGGCAAATGTGATGTTTCCTTAGTTTATAATGCTATTGGGGTTCCATCGTTCAATTTATAATGTATCCCCTAATCTATATGATTAGATATCGTGTGGATGATTTTTGTGTTAGGTGATTGAAGGTTGGACTCAGGAAACGTTGCTCCATTTTATTTGTCGTACACTGTGCTTGATTAGAATATGAATAAAAAATGTGCATCTATTCTGATTTAGCCTCATTAATGGAATGAAACTGAGATCCAGTTAACTGTTGGATCTTATAGTTTCATTTATCTGATAACCTATATAAAGTGGTTTTAATCTAACAGTGATTAGGTTCATGAACGACCAACCACATCTGCTCTGATCACTAGTGAATATTTTTTTGAAAATTAGCCCATGATCTCCAGTGGAATTCTGTCACTTGTTTGTCTAACCAGATTAAGAGTGAGATAGTGACTTACCAATTATATTGAACGAGGATAAGGTGATATTGTAAATGCAATGGG
Source organism: Schistosoma mansoni (assembly GCF_000237925.1). Taxonomy (NCBI): domain Eukaryota; kingdom Metazoa; phylum Platyhelminthes; class Trematoda; order Strigeidida; family Schistosomatidae; genus Schistosoma; species Schistosoma mansoni. The sequence goes on from NC_031497.1 coordinate 14,913,268, forward strand.
ATGGTTGTCAACTAAACTACTGAATTTTCAGTTACTTGTCTAGGGATATTACGCTCACTGCTGGACTTCAATTTTCTTGGTCCGATCATGCCTGGAGTTAGGGATCCGTACTTCGGAAGCTTAGTTTTCACTATTTTATGAGCTGACATTGGCTCACAATGAATGCTATCAATAAACCATATCAACCTCCACAAATAATAACAGGTTGTTTACTGAAGCAAACACCGACATAACGATTATTTAAAGACGTACCCATATATACATATTTTATTCACGACACTCTCAAATAGACTGTTTTTTATTTGCTTTCAGGAAGTAACTTACATTAAGTTACAGAATGTCGAAAATACAATTTTCTACTTATTGGGGTATCACAAAAGGTAGAATTATTACTGTTTAAGTTGCAGTTTATTGACTTGACATGTATTTCTTTCTTCTTATTCCAACTGACAATACGAAATGAAAATTTCTAATATTGTGTTAGTTATAACAAAAAAATAACAAAACTACATCAAATGATTTCAGTTTCCTTAAGAAATGTTTTTTGTCAGACTACTTGTTTACAAAATGACTGATAGCTTATTTTCAGTGAACGTGACAGCCTACTCCTGGTACTTGTAGGATGCACTGAACTCTGATTGTATTTAATAATAGTGCCCAATAAAATCCCAAGACCCATGTTCTATGTTTTGTAACTTATCAGATGATTAAGAATGCAGATAAGATTGTTGATGCTTCTATTGAGACGCAAAACCAAAAAAATATCGTTTTAAATAAGACATCGTTAGAGAAAACAGAAGTTTATTTACCGCTAATACTTTATTAGACAAATTAGTCTTTCACAATAATGTTGATTGTGTTATCTTTATTGATCCATTGATATGAAATAACAAACTTCGTTGTCTAAACGGAGTCTCAGTACAGACTGGAATAATTTGAGTAGGGAAGAATAACATGCATCGTTATTAAACAAGGTCAGCCTTATAAAATATGTAGGCAAATAATTAAATTGTTAATTTATGAATCATTAAAAGTATTGCGGGTCAATATATGAACCCAATATATACAAGTGTGTTTAGTTGACATCATCATCTGTTCTCGCAAGATTACGAATACATCCTGTTGACAGGTGTCAGCTAGCGCGAAACCTGAGTCTTGGGCTTACTGCCTATTAACTCCAATCAACCAATATATATGTGTATATACATACATCATTTAACGATGTTTTTTTCCCGCCATGGTATCTGAAGCGCAGTATTCAGAATCTTCGGTTAATCAGATGCTAATGTTGACAACTACATACATATATATTTTTTTATAGAAGTGAAAGTAACGTTGTAACCTTGATTTGTATGTTACAATATTAACAGTTGTCAATTCGATTCTTTAAACATAGTTACTATTGTCTAACTAACTAACTAGTTATATATATTAAGTTTTTCTCTCATAGAAGACTGACCTAAAATTGAATTAATGTAATCTACTTTCCATATATTTTAATATGTTCCTTTTTCAAGTCTGTGAAATCCATTCCTTCTAAATAAGTTTTTAAATTACAAATAAACAGTAATTACATTTCATTATGATATGGTTTATGTAGAATAATGATAATAATAGTAATAATGTGTTTTCAGATGCTAAGCTCTTACTTCATTCATGGTTGGACATTGACAGTTGTAATGGTGACCATAGTAATAATAGTGTTTACTGTTATTAAGCTAATTACTCCTTACACTTCTGAAATGATTACCTCAACAAAATAGGCAATATTTGTTTCATTATTTAAATGATTAAACAAGAAAAAATCTAAAATGTTGGCTGATAGTGGTATAGATTAAATGAAAAGAATAGAAAAGAACAAGGGTTTAACTATTTTAAGTTGAAAGACTGACTGGATAGTTAATTAAAGAAGACTAGTAAATTAACTATGATATCAAAGTCAATGAATTTATTAAACCATGAACCAACCAATGTTAGATCACTATTGAAAATCTGGAAGAGCTGAACTGCCGTTTCGTCTTAGTATGGAACTCCTTATCAGTACAAATCCACGATCCCGCAATAGGAAATAGAACCCAAGGGACGCTAAATATGAACCACCACTTGTTATCTTAAAACTACATATTTTTAAATTCTAAAATATTACTGTCAGGAGAGTATCTACGAATACAATTGACTATCATTCTTTAGGTAGTGGTTAGTCGTGATGTACACGATAAGTGGATCATCATATTTGGGAAATGAATAGACCTAAAACTCGATGTTTAGATTGGTAATTAAACCCAAACTTACAACCCATTGTTTCAAGTAGCAGGTAACTATCATGGTGCAAATGATCTGAGCCAAATTAGCAGCTTCAGACTACCTAGTCGGGGTTTACTCAATAATCACAATTAGTGGTTAAAGGCATTGGATTACATATGTAAGAATTGGTAATACTGACGTAGATACATTCACTATCGACCTTCTTCTCGATCTTGAATTGCAGTATTCACTCTATACATACCCATTCATTGTCTTTTGTAACCATGTCTTCAATTTATAGTTTTTCTCGTTATCGAATGATCCTAATTCTTTGGATCTCCTTTATAATTCATCTTTTTGTATTAATCTCATCGCACTAATTTTATCTAGCTACTTGGCCCAAAGTATATTTGTACTAGGTTTCAAGTTCTTTATGATGGACTGAGAAAGATGAGATTATCTCAAATGTTCGTTCTATGTTGCTTGATTTCATAGACTACCTTTACTAATTAATTAAGGCCATATATATATATATATATATATTACTAATGATCTAATAGATTACATCAGTGGTTAGACACACCAGTGGTTGCGTTAACCTAATTATCTCAAGTTCAGATTGTTTTAGGAAACATGAATTTTGTTTGTTTTCAGGCATATGATATGATGGAAATCTATAGAAGTGCCATCAGGGTGGAGAAATTCGTTGGGACGTTTTCAAACTATCCTATCATTATATGTATATATCGGCAAATCCACATTTGAACAATATTTGTAAACAATTATTATTTGATTCTTTAAAGTATACATTGATTAATGCCGTTAAATTTAAACGATTAGTTGAATGCCCTGCATGTCGAGGTGAAACCCTATTAATACATTCCAGTATGATTCCCTGAGGTAGTTAAATTGATTTGAATATTGTGCATAGTCTGTTTGAAATTGATATTAGTATCAGTACGGTGAACAGGAGGTCTACATAACTTATGTCTTTCAAGCAATATATCGAAAACCATACGGATAAATCAATGTTGTTGATTAGCTAGATCAAAATGAACTAAAAACCTTGTATGAAGTTGACCTAGTTAGCAAATGGTACATTGGAATGTATTTTAGTTCAGAAAAATGACATTGTCTATCGATGATACATATTTCAATCATCAAATTTCTCAATAATTAAGTTTGCGTTTTGATTTCCGTCTGGTTAAAACTCCTATTAAAGGCACTGAGAATCCAAAGATAATAATTAGATTGACACCATATTCTGTATTGTACAAGTGGAAAAAGTAATAATCTGGAGAGTAGGGCGGTGCTATCATACTCTTTATTTTATAACTGATTTATTTATAATTGAATGGGATAAAGTCATGCCAACACTATATGAGTACGAAATTGTGACCCTTATATTTCACCGCTTATTATCTTCAATACCACTGAACTTATATCAGTATGGTTTATTGGTTTCTAAGCTTAATTATTAGTTATTTAAACAATAGTAATGACTAAGTCATGTGATTTTCTCATAGTTAGTTAGAATCTTTTTCAAACAGATATAACATGAATGGGGAGAATAAATTACAGAAAAACAATATGCATATATTTGTTAGGAAGTAAAATGCCAACAGTTAAATGATAAATGGTTCATTGTTCAATTTTCCTCTTTCCCCATCCTCTCCTTTCTACCAATCCCTTTTCCTCATATTATAAAGAGAAATAAATGTATTGTATATGAAACTAGAGAAAAATAGAAAATAGGAAAGACTAGTAAATCATCTTGCAAAACAATCTATCTGTCAAATACATACATTGGGGAGGTATATTTATTGCATAAGTTTATTATATACATATATATAAACGGGGTTTTTGTGTTGTTGCTGTCGTTATACTTATGTTGTTTAAGGAGTGTTAAAACATGGAAAAAGTCAATGGAATATATATGTATATATATTCGAAGAAGGGAACAAGAATAATTCTTGCTGATGTTTAGTTTCTCCTCTGTTATCTATCTTACTTCATACATTACTTACTATTATGATTACCGGCAATACTAATACTATTATTCTTGTTACTATCAAATGAAGATAATTAAGCAGTAAACTAGTAAAATTTGATTATGTCATATGGGAAAATATAAACAAATAATAACGTTTACAAGATTTTAAACTTTGAAAAAAATTGAAGAATTGATTTTCATCTAACTCATATATTGCTAAGTTAACGTTTCTTTTCCCCCAACATCTGTTTAAAGACACTAACATTAGTTCAATATCAAGTGACCACCAACAATATTTCTTTTTTTTTTCCTTCAATGTTAATAAAAAAACGAAAACATGTTTTTTTTTGATAACAAAATTTTCAAAAGGTAAAAACAAGAAAAATAAATACACAGTAAAATACAAATATGGAGGGGGAAAGGTAGCGAAACAATGAAATACAAGTAGGGGAGGGGAACTAAGTATGTATGAAAATCCCATGATGATTCAGCCATATTATAAGAGATTATAATGTGCCTATAAATCTCTTTATTTCTCTGTAGTTCTAACGGAATATAAAGTGCCGCTTTTTGATTTAATACATGTTTTTACTGTTCCTTCATATTTCACCATTGAAAAAAAATATTTAAAATCACTTGTGAAAATCTATTTACATCTATATGAACAAATCTACACATTAAAACGTTCTAACTTACTGATCAGGTATAGTAGTATTAGTAGTAGTAGTAGCATTATGTAAATAATTTAGTTTACTGCTAAAAGAAAAAAATAGAAACATTTAACACATTTTCACTATTTTTGTTATTTCTTCTTTTCTTTTTTACGGTTCTTTTGACTCTTTAAAATCCCGCTCATCAATTTTAGTCTGCCTTCTAACATTTGGTTCCTTATTCAAATGTAGATCTGTTTTTATAATGAATACGAGTATATTGACTATTAAACTTAAAATACAAAATAAATAAAATTATCCATTACTACTTAAATTCATTTAAAATTCACATTAAAACTTGAAATTTACCTTTGAGAATTAAGAATGTAGTAAAAGAAAGTATAGTAGATAGACAGAAAGATAAACATAAATTTGAAAAGTTATTATCAGGTAATCAATTAAATTGCCTTAAAGTTGGATTAGACATGTTAATGGTTAATAGTTGGAAACCAAAGATACATATAGATGCTTCTAGAGCTTTGCAATAGGCTGACAATTTAAATTAAAAGACACTATTTACACGAGGATCTTCATTTGTTGAAGTACTTAATTCATAGATAACTTGACACACCCTTGAAAACTAAATTACTGATAAATGTATAATGTACTGGTGTTAAGACAAGTAATCAATCGCCTTGTACATAAGTCACGAAGGTTGTTCTCAAAACGTTGACCTACATTTCGTATAATATTTTACATTTGTTTGTAAATTACATCTACTAGTTTGTTAAAAATATTGCAAACAATTTTCTTTTTAAGGGTTATCATCCTCATTGGATGCAGTGTGTTGATCTTTTTAGCTCAAATTCACAATAATAAAGTGTTCGAGTTAAGTACTGAACTTTTAATTATAAACTGAAACTCCATGACAGGTTCTCTTAATTGAAAAAACATGAAGTTAGAGAAGATAGTGCAAAGCATATATTTTTTACCTTGATTTTAAATTTTTGAGTTATCCATTATCCAGGTGAACGGTATTTCTAAAACACCAATCAGATTGAATAAAAGTCATACAACTTGACAGAAATTAAAAATGTTCATCTTTGTATTTCTACATTGATGATTTAATACCAACCATGAGATTTAAAAGTTCTTGATTCAAGTTGATGTCGGATTGTAGAGTGACTATGATAAAAAATCGTCAATAGGAATGAAACAACTGTGTTAATTTATCTTGGTATACAGTAGTTCTCTATTTGCTCTTAATCGTTCTACATTATTTTTAATCGACCTTAATTTTAACTCATTTCACAGAAAATTCACCATTAAACGAAGGTCGTATTGATAAAGAGAAATAGGGAATTTCTTTTTTAACAGTATCTTTATAGTTGCATTTGTCCTATTGAATTCAAGTCAATACTTATATGTTTACATGAATGGTTCACTTATGTTCCATCAATCAACAATATATTTTATTTTATAGAAACTTGAACCAGAATCACATGTTTATCCTGTGAATAGTCATATTTTAGTAGTTCAGTAATCAGTATGTATTTACTCTATATAACCCTAAATGTACAAATTTATTATGTCATGTGAAGTGTATGTACATAAGATAACATTGTTAAACTCATAGTGTACATTGGTAAAATAAAATCATCTTGTAAAACATATGATCAAACCGGCTGATCATAGAACTTTTTTTTCCAAAAAATTGTAAATTGTAGTCAAATCATCCATTTACATTCATTGATTTAGTTCCTTTTTTGTTAAAAATGTATATAAAAAGAATTCTGTATTAACACTTACTATAATCTGCGCTTTTTTTTCATGAAGATGGAAAATAGTACTCTAATCAGTTCGTTTTTCGCCTTCATTAGTTAGTGAACTGATGTTTGTTCTAGGATTAAAAATTATGTCACTCGGTGACTAGTTCATACAACGTTCAGTTTCTTAAACTAGTAACTACTCTGTAAAATGATCGATATACTTCATCAAACACAAGGACTAGATACAAATGATATTGGTTGTTATTAATTAACCAACAAAACATCAGAAATGATATGTGAAAAAATTACGTAGTTTATTGAATGTACTGAATTGATTCTTTATCCCTTGTTTGTTAGTCACTTCTACAATACATATGTAAAAACTTGTAGAGAAGTAAACCTGCTACAACTCAAATTTATGATTGATTGTACAGGGGTTAATGTATCAGAACTATAAATTTGAACGGTTTTTTTAATCATTCCCATACCGTAATCCCAAACTAAGATGATAATATACTTTACTGCATTTCCATCATTTAAGTATAAAAAAAACATCTAAAGCCTTCAATTATTTCTAAAATTACACATCCAATTGAATAATTGGTTTCTATGTGGTACCACTAGGTTCTCATATATGTTTGACGACATGAAACATTTGCTATTGGACCAGTACAATCATTATTCATAAGCTATATATAACTCCGCCTGTAGCTCCTCTGGGGGTTACTGCCGGTCCCAAGCCCGGGTAAAGGAGGAGGGTTGGGCATGGGGTTAGCGACCCCATCCGTAGAAAATCAACTCGCTAAAAAAACGCTAACCAGAAAAAATCATTCAAACCATTTAAACTCTGCCCTGGGAGTTGAAGGAATAATTATGACGTCTCATGATGAAAGCCGAGTTCCTTCGGAAGTCATGAGGCCGATGCACCTTCTTACAACCAGAGCGACAATTTTTATAGGTACATGGAATGTCCGAACAATGTGGGAGACCGGAAGAGTCTTCCAAATTGCTGCAGAAATGAGAAAATACAACCTGGAGGTGCTTGAAATCAGTGAAACACATTGGACACAGGTTGGACAACAACGACTATCTTCAGGGGAACTTCTGTTATACTCCGGTCATGAAGAAGAAAATGCCCCACATACACAAGGAGTTGCATTGATGCTGTCCAGAAAAGCACAAAATGCACTTATTGGATGGGAATCTCATGGACCAAGAATCATCAAAGCCTCCTTCAAAACAAAGAGAGAGGGCATTACAATGAACATCATCCAATGCTATGCGCCTAACAACGACTACGATGAAGACACTAAAGACCAATTCTACGATAGGCTGCAGTCGATCTTCGAGAAGTGCCCAACCAAGGACCTGACCATTCTGATGGGAGATTTCGATGCCAAGGTTGGAAAGGACAACACTGGATACAAAGAAGTCATGGGACGACATGGACTGACTGGGAGAAAGGAACGAAAATGGTGAGAGATTTGCAAACCTATGTGCCTTCAATAAACTGGTCATAGGTGGCACCATATTCCCACACAAAAACATACACAAAGCCACTTGGATTTCACAGGATCACACTACACAGAATCAAATCGACCATATCTGCATCAACGAAAAGTTCAGGAGGACGATGGAGGATGTGAGAACCAGAAGAGGAGCTGATATAGCATCCGATCATCATTTGCTGGTCGCCAAGATGAAACTAAGACTCAAGAAGCACTGGACAACGGCGCGGACAACATCACAAAAGTTTAATACGACCTTTCTTCGAGATGCTGACAAACTCAACAAATTCAACATAACCCTCAGCAACAGGTTCCAGGCCTTTCATGATCTACTCAATGGAGAGGGAACGACCATGGAGAGCAACTGGAAAGGTATCAAGGAGGCAATCGTTTCAACATGTCAGGAGGTTTTGGGACAAAAGAAGCGCCATCACAAGGAATGGGTCACTGTTGTACAGCTGGATAAAATGACAGAAAGA